>NC_087247.1:7152045-7457954 GCF_037042905.1 Lytechinus pictus
CGTACTGCAAAAAGAAAAATATAATAATTAACGATAAATTCATTATTAAATATAGATGTTATTATTTATGAAGATGAAAAATAAGGCTTTCTATTAGAATTCTATGTGAATTTATCAGTGAGAAGTGACACATAATGTTAGCTGTTGTATGAGAGGGAAGAAAGAGAAGGGGAAAATAGAGAAATGTTTACTGACTTCAACGACGAACGAAGTCTTTATTTGGGTCTTGAGAGAATGCAGTAATCAGCATGACATAAATGGATATACATCGTCCAAAATTAGATACTGGTCTATACGTGCAACCGTGTTAAAAGACTTTGATGACTAACAATTAATGTTCGATCGATATGTATAAACAACAACGAATTTAGAACAAAAGAAGACGTTTATAAAGATCTGGTTCTTCTACTAGTTTCCTTGGTGTCGTTATATCTCTGGACAATCAGCATTTTGTTTCTTCTCGGGGAATGAGTGGTGACAGCGGACAGGAAGAGGGAAAATCTGTCTGCTTTAGTGCCGAATTAGTCACCGAGGTAAAAAAAAAAAATCAAATGAACGATCAAATTAGACAGTGCACAAAATAGAGGGGGGTGAAATGGTTAACCAGCATATTTAGGTAGCAAGATATCTTTGGATATCACTTCAATATTCAACTCTATCTACATTATTCACTTTGTTGAAATACGACATGACTTACTGATAATATTTATGTGTCGTCATGACAAAAATCATGTAATAATGTAACTAGGTTTAAGAATGCAAACCGCAGGTTTTTATGATGAAACTTAAAGATTGGGGGTAATATAGGAAGAGGGGGCAGCGACAGAAGGGACACAGGTTAAGCTTGCAACCTATAACAACTTGATAGATCATGACATAATAAAATATATTATGCCAGCTCGTGTGTAATCCTCGTAAAGAATTTCCGAAAGGAGATGAGTAATAACATTACCTTTACTGCTTCAAATATGACGTAGTTTTTTCAGACGTTTTATTGTTAACCATGAAGATACTAACACAAAATATCTCTGTGGTTTAACAGTACAGGGAGGTATATCATCATTGTTATTAATACATAAAATTAGGGGAAATCGTCCCTTGTTTTAAAAACCGTGCATATAACAGTCAGGTGTGTCTAAGTCTCTATATTATGAATCGTGGTATAAACACCTCAACCTTGCTATTGCATGCATGGTATATGAAATTAATATTGTAATTTCAAAACATTCATTCCAGCTGTTCACTAATTGGAAGGCGATTTTCAAAGAGTGCAGAGTCCAAGTCTTCTACATTCTACACGAAGGAACATTTTGAACACATATCGAATCAAAATTAAATCCATACTGCCCGGAAGTCAATATGCCAGCATGCATCCCTTGACTATCTACCTTTGATCTGAAATCACCTTTCAAACTTTTCTTTTACGCATCCACAGGCTGTGAGGTATCGCTGAAAACGAGGGTCTTTCTCTATTGCATGTAGAGCTCCCAAGAGATAAAGGGACGTATCAATTGAGATTTAATTCGATCTTCTTCCCAAACAGACAGGTAGGGTATCAAATAACAGGAGTGGTAGGCCCGGAGGGATGTTTGAAAAAAAAAGTGATGGGAAAAGGTGCAATCTCGAGGATCTTTAATGACACGCCTTACATGCATTGACCTGGGTCCGGTAACACGAAACTTAGTGATTGATCGTAGAGCTTATCTTATGGATTGATTACATAGATCATGTTGATAATCAGATGAGATCAATCGTACAGTCAACTGTCCGGTCAGTTGATGAGCTTGGAGCTTTTCATGATAATATGGTATTCTGATGCAGTTTTGTGTGACACTGCAATTCCTTATGAAGGTCACTCAAATACACGTAACATAATAAGATCGGATTGAAATTACAGTCCACTTATACAACTTTGAACATTTTCATGTACTCTTCACTCTTAGAAAGGACGATAAAAGATATTTAAAAAATATGTTGATGAATATGTACAGTACATGTTCAACTGAAAATTGAAATGATTAAAATCTTCCACATTGTTAGTTAGAACATGGTTAGAATCTACCATATTTTGTGTTCATTTTTTTACATCTCTATAAAGGTGTACTTGTACGTAAGAACAGAAGGGCTACGGCCCAGATACCCCAATGTAAGGGCATTTTTATGGGTAAATCTCTATATTTTGGATATTTCATTTACGGTTTAAATGTATCATCTGAGTATCCTTACCAAACAAATAATTTGTATTGTTTGGTAATATTTTGGAAATTTTTTGGTTTAAGATCTTCAAGAATTTTCAAAACGAATTACCTGAAATTCAATGAAAATTTCACTGGAACTAATGGAAAATTCTTCTCACAAGGACGTAGGGTGTATCCATAAAGAAAAAAAGTAGGGAAATAGTTCATGTTATAGACTCTAACCCAGTTTGAAGCGCTACAACATGAACTTTCGAAAGTCAAAGATTGTGGATGTATTCCTGGGGTGATAGTCATCTAGAACATACTTAGCACGGTTGCGTAGGAAGGCACATGGCTGTTTACTTCATAACAGTCTTCCAGCCATGTGGCCTGGGAAATAGGTTTTAAATGTTACATCGTTTTCAAACATTTAAAGATGAATCTCGGTGCTTCAAGTCTGAACATCGAAATGTTTGAACTAGGTCATAGGACGCATTCCGTGTTCAAACATAAAGATTCAATCTCTGTGTTTTTAACTTTCATGAACCACGATGAACTACGATAATGAATATGTGCTATCGATTTTTATGTAAGTCATGAAAATGATTTTGAATTTATGCAATCATACTTGCACTCCAATCGTGTTTAAATTAATTTGGTAAGAGACAGTCTATAATCATATTCCTTTAATACTATTTTCCTTTATCAAACAACTCTTTTCATGAATTCTTAATTCTTTCTTTTCATGCACTAAATTAAGTTTTGAAGTTTTGTGTATATTTGTGTATATTTGCTTTATATGCATGTATTTATGTTTTAAAGGACCCCATGGAAGAACAGCGGTATTTTATTAATACCGCTGAAATGGGCCATCCTCCATATGATCTGTATGTTATGTTAAATTGAGCTTGTATATATTTTATCTTTTTATGGAAATAAATACAAACAAACAAACAAACAATAGAATTGTTTGAAAGATATATGATTACATTTTTAATGTGGGCAACTGGATCTACCTACTTGCATGGGTAACATGATAATTGTGCTTTATTCTGGCAGACATGACAAGTGCCATTATGCTGCACAGCATTTAAATACAAATGATGGCATTTTTTTACACTTGTGAGTCAGTTACACAAAAGAAACCACAGGATAGCGATTAACGCTTTCCTGTCTGCAGATGTACTATTATTCGCAAATTCTTAATTTCATTGGCAATTATTTGCATTCTGTAGAGTAAATCACATGTTTAGTGCCAAGTGCAAGCGCATTTCAGAATGCACTATGAATCAGTAAATCATGTATAACACTGTACTTTTGACAGAAGGAAAGTGCAACGACCGAGTTGCAAAGTGACTTTCTGTAGAGTGCGAAAAAGTTCGCGAACAGGTTGGGAAGGCCCATGTAGAAAGCAAAACCCCCTTGCTCAGATAGCAATCTTGCTTTTTTAGAAACTCACCTTAAGGTATGAATTAAGGGGTGGTGGGTTCCTCCCATGTCCAACGTCTGAATCTAGGTAGATATTTTGTCCATGACTTAGCACATCTATGCTGACAGCCCGATCAAGAGTACAGCCATCGTCTACTCATCAATCCACTTATGAGTATGTACATTTCTTGAAAATAATATGATAATAATAATAATAATAGCCAATTTTTATAGAGCGCTTTTCCTAGAATGGCTCAAAGCATATTATTACCCCGGTCATTGGATTCATTTCAATCCCGCACGAAAAGTGCCCAATTTCCACTCCCTAGGGAGCATTCCTTGCATTCATCTTTTATGTCCATTTATTGTTGTCATGTATTCTATGATTATCTTATATCCGTTATGGATATTTTGTATTCTTAAAACGCAGATACATGATTTTATTTTCTTAAAATACTCGTTATTCCATTCGATGTTTACGTTGCAATGGTCAATACTGGTATACCACTACCAATGAGCAATATGGACTCGTGAATAAGGAAAAGTTGAACGTAATGTGTTTATTGTGTTGAGAACACAAGTTCAACTTTCTCCCTTATTTTCAACCAACACAGATGAACTTTCGTGATCGTATGGACTCGGTAAATTAATGCATTCCTTTACCAGAGCAAACATGATGAAGACATTAAAACGTTTAAATGTCCTGATTACAACCGATACAATTCGGAAGGACACAATTAACTAATTCATAACAATGACTGCACGTAATGTTTATCAGGTTATCATGCCCCCTCAGTCGATGGCTCCGAAACAATTACATTAAAGATCCCAAGCTTGCACTTTCCATTCAATAACAGTAAATCTCCTTTAAGTCCATATATAGCCAGGCATCCTTGGATGGGGGGTTGATGAGGAGTTGCTAATTTAGCATTTGTATTCAATGATTCATTCGATTGGGATATATTTAGGTCTCGCCTCTGTCATCCTCTATACGAAAATGCCTTAATGCTGCTTTTGTCATGTCTGTATCGGAATAAGTTCAAAACCCCTAGACATTCGTTGTCTTCCCTTGACTTTGAAGTTAGTTCTACTTTATGTTGTAAAAAATCAATTTCGACATCAATGATTATGTCGAATGTTAAGGGTGGCACATCTAGAGTAAGAGTTATAAATTACGGGAAAAGAGAGAATGCATGACAAGTTTTTGTGGATGTGGATGAAGATCATGATTGTCGAAAAAAATAAATATAATGTACTTGTAGCAATACAACGGCACTTGTAGAAACGTAAAACACACTATTAAGTCAGAAACAGTTTCCTATCACGATATCAGGAGACTGAAAGAAAGACAAGGTACAATGCCATGAAAAGAGTATTATGCTGTAAAAACTCTAGCCCCCCCTCCTTTTCCCCTCACTATGGCATGGATCCAAAATCCAGGGGAAAGGGTTTCCCGCTTGACCCTTGTAACCCCTGTGAAGATATTTTCCCTCTTGTATCTTGAAAGCGGCAGGTGTATTAACTACTTGGCATGGATATATAATTGTCAAGATATTGATTCTAAGAGAATCATCTCAACTATTAAAAGAAAATGGATTGTTTCCGGGGTGGAGTTAATTTCTTAAAGCTTAGATATATTATGATTGACGGGGAAATTTCTAATTGCAGGCCTATATATACATTTTTTTTTGAGGTCGTTTATTGTAACTTTTGTTTGAAGATTCCATGTAAACTCACCACTAATAATTGAATTGAATTCATATTACATCGAAGATTACTCGAGTAAGATCTGAATAAGGAAGTTGATGAAATTTAATCAGACGAATATCCGAACTTAAATCATAGTTAGTAGGTTCTTGTATCGAGTTACATTGAATTTGTAGGGAAGGTCACAATAACGTGATTTTTAAGTATTTTGGGTTATTCGTTTACAACTTATAGAAAATCATAAAGAAATTAAAAGGAGATGAAATGGTACACACATCCTTAGTACATAATCAACTTCATATCAAGTATGACCTCTCCAAAGTCCCCAAATGACACCCGTTTCCTAATATTTTAATCCAAACTTGCCGATAAGAGTATTCGGGATCATAATTCGAAGATATAGTTTACACGCAATAGGACAAATAAAATGTTAGTGTCACATTAGCAATTAATAGATTTTATGAACAGGATACATAATAATGAATGAGTATCTAACAAACAAAAATATGTAGTAAAGTGATCGATGATCTTATAATCAGTCTTGCGACATAATGAAATAACGGCGGCTTCTTAAAAAGATGGCAGTTATCAGAGACGGTAAATTAATTTGACGAGGATGTTATTAATTTCGTATCTTCCACGATATCTCCGGGGCAAATTGCTTAATAATCGTCACTTCCCTCAGCAGAAACGAAAAGAATATCGTCTTTATCTGTTCGTACAGTAATTCTTTGTAAGAGTTCAAAACATCTCCTCCTCGCTTTACGTAAAATCGCATTTTCAAACGGGATATTGAAATAAGTAGTATGTAGGTAAAAGTAAACATAAATATAAGAATGTTGAAAGAAAAACAAAACCTAGATACAATATGAAAATTTAGGACTACATTCATATCTCCTGATGATAGTCATTAGATTAAGCATATCATTAATGTAAAAAACGATATATATCATAGTTTTATTGTACAACAGAACAAAAATGTTGTCTTTAACATTAATGTATATACATGATAATGATATGAAAAAGAGTAGCAAGAGATGTATATCCAGCAAAGAGGGGGGGGGGGGGTCAGAGAGAGAGAGAGATTAAAAAAATAAATTATCGAAGGCAAATGAAACTTCACATTATGATTCATTTTGTAAATAGTTTTATTGCAATCATATGCCTAAAACCAAATACCCTGGCTACAGAAGATTTGTTTTCCTTGCAGCAGCCCAGTGAAATAAACAGTTTCAAGTTGACGATTGTAGACGGGGGAGTGACTAAAGTGAATAAAGAGAGGTAGACATGAAGGGGGAACACTCTTGTTTTTACTTGTCAATAATAAGAGAAGCCAATGAATGTAAAGTCTATTCTATTCAAGGGACTTACTGAATAGGCATCTATGCTATGGTTGTTGGTATTATTGTTGATAGATACAATGCTCTCTATCTGTACAATATGGGGTTGTTATTAGCGAGTTTTCTAATCGCGACCGGCACGGATTCTAGAACATAGAAAATCTATTGAAGATGCCCGTCTAATCACAATGAACAGTGGAGGGGTCTTTGTCGAAAATGAAGTGAGTCGGGGCAGCTGATCATCGTAAGATTATGAGCTGACGAAAAATGGCAAATATGTCGTTTTTCCAGACTCCAGGACGAAACTGCTGTTTTGATCCACCGATTTTCGACAAAGACTGCTCTTTCATAAAGGGCTTTCTACAATAGATTTCCTATGTTTGGAATCCGTCGCCATTGCGAAAGCACCCTATTGTGTAGGCAAGCTTAAGAGAAACGTCATATTTGAGTCTGTAATATATGTAATCCTGTAATCTTAATTCTAAACAATTTATTCCGTAAAATGTGTACGTCCTGCCCCCTTCATGTAGGCCCTTGTGTGTCTGTGGTTATTATGTTACATAACATTTATAATACTCGAATTATCAAGACCTGAGGAATTCATTAACATGATGAAAAATGTGATTATTTTATGGAATTGCTTGTCTATTCGTTTAAACTGTTTTATGTATGTCTCCTTATTTCAGTCGAGCACCATTCTACACCTGTTGTGAGGGATGGAAGCTACAGAAAAACAAATGCATTCCAGGTGAGAAAGCTTTATTAGTTTCAAAGTGTCTCTATTTCATATATTTTATTTTTCTTCTGCATTTATACGAAATGACATTTCATAAAATGATCAAGAATAGGTTGATTGTATAATTTTACATGAATAATACATTCAGTTTGTAAAGACGTCACTCCAAAAAGTATTAGCACACATTCACAATGTGGATAATGATTCTCATTATGAATTACTTCAAATAAACATTATTGTGATTGTGGTAAGGAAGGTAATGATCGTAATAATATATCTGTAAACCGCTTAGACATGTCGTTCCTATGTATTAAGCGCTATATTATATTATTTTTATCGAATCAAAATCAGAATTGGAGTCTAGTTCTATGTATATTTAAAATCAAATTCGTCCCTTATTTTAAACCATTGTGATTTATTTAAAATCATTGATATTTAGACTCTATTGTTGAAAACAATCCTTAAGAACATTCTCGTGTTAATAATCATCAACATGGTGTTTGATTGGGAGTAATTTCATGAATCATAATAATTATTTTGTAAACGGATGGTAAACATCAACTAACGCATCCTTTACACTAAATTATGTACATTACATTTTCTGTTATACTTGTGCATGTGTATTTAATCTATTGTTAATTGTTTGAGTGATATAAACTTTGATAATAACAATAAAACACAGATTTTCTGTGTATATGAAAATGTCGTTTTTAGTTATTAGCTGATAATACTCATTGAAACTCAACATGTAGATATTTACTATCACGCAAAATGCTGCCCATGTATCAAACCTCCGTACGTTCGACAAAAACATGAATATTGCTATCTCTCTTATTATACACTATTACATATGAACGTCATGCGAACGATTTCTTAAATTGGTCTTTAAAACAGGCGAAGGGAGTGCAATTTTCATAAATCATGGTGGGATCTAGTAAGGACTGTTACCCGAGATGTCTCAGTCCTTGCATATTGTTTTATTTGGCAGTAATACTTGGCACTAAAAGTAAAGTATCATAAAAAGGTTTTCTTTTAATCCACCTGTTGTAGAAGGGGCATGGTCGTACGCAGCCGGGAAGGGGGCAGGGGGCAGTACCACCCCCAAAAAATAAATAATAATAAATAAATAAATAAAATAAAATAAAATAAATAAATAAAATAAATTAGAATAAAAAATGAAAACTTAGATTTTTTAATGAAACTTTTCATGAATTCCCCACAATTGTGCACAGAGTGCTTTAATTTCACTTTGAGAATGCAAAAGCATCCCAATGACAATTTTTACGCGTCTTGTCCCCCCTCCCAGGAAAAGAATCTGCGTATATGGCCATGAGAGAGGGTACATCGCATGACCCTGTTCTTACCCCCTCTCCGGAGTTCAAACTCCTCTATCGTGTGGTATCATTCAGCAAAGTGGCCGTGTAATCAAATAACGAGGTTGATAGCTCTCAATCAGCTGAAATGAATTGAATTTAATGCTCTATATAAAACGGACCCGACTCCAGATTTAGGTACAGACAGCAACCACTACACGACAGGGGTGGAGAGAAGGGGCATTAATGCACCCCTTCTTCAAGTTCATGAGACTTATTTTTAGATAACTTATAATATATTGTTTATAACCCCGTTTTTATTGTATTCAAACTGACCATAGTATATCGAATAAATATTACAGTGTAAATTGTTCATATTTGTTTTTCCTTCAGAATATTGGAAAATACATTCTGTTACTGACGTTTTACAAAACCCTTTGGTAATATTTTTTATATAAAAAACTTTCCTTTTCCTTAACATTTGCTTAACCTTATACATCGTAACTTCGCTCTCATTGTGTTCTATACCAACGGAACATCAAAAACTTAAGAACAGAATCATTTAGCGAATGAACCCAGACTATGCTACTCGTTCATTCGTGATTCAGCTCCTGCAAAATTAACGAGAGTGACTTAGAATTAAAATCTTGTATACCTTAACGAAACGTGTAACTCTGTCTGTTTTTGTTGAAATGTCTTGGACAAGGGCACAACCCAGGAGAAATTAAGGGTGTCAAATTGAATTGACTTAAGCCCCAGAAAGATAGCAATCTTCGTTTTAATGCATTCCGAAATGTAGGATGATAAAAGAAAATAACCGTTGGGTTAATATCGAGTGCGTCATCACTCGTTGAGTGATGCTCGTTCCCTATGTGTTTTGGAGGAAAGTTCGAGGCTAAATCTTTAGCCTTGGTTGATGTGTACAGTAACAATGTTTCATCAGTAAAAAAAAAGGAGAATCTCTCTTTGCAGTTCAAATGCAATATGCGTCGATGCTCAGACTGATTAGACAAAAGATTGAATACCGAACACTGGGATTTTATGGACAGACTGTTTTGGAAAGAAAAAAAAAGAATCTGCATTTTGTGTAAATCACTATACAAACTGTAGAGGAAATTTACCCTTGATATATGGTTGAATTTTTATGACAGTCTTGAACATGCCTTTTCTTAGTTAACTACATTGATATGCCTATATTTACATATTCTTTGGTTTGAAAAAAAAAGGGTGTATTTTTCGTATCATTTGAAGGAGCATTTGTATATGGAGTATTCTCCAAGTCTCTGATATCCTCTTTCGGTATGTTCTGTCATCATATTGTCATTTGTTGGCCTTATAGCAAACCTAAAAGTAGAAGAAGGACTCTTCCGAGTATTTATTTCACGTTTCATTTGACTTTCAAGTTGGTCAATAGTATGAATTCAAAATTTGCGAATGTGATCTGCCAGAAATGGGGAAACAATGCTACATGGGAACCCAAAGAATGTGGATGTGCTGACACACATAGCTTACCTGGATAAAGTATGAGCAACTGACAACAAAGTCGCCATATCCATGACTCACATTGGGCTCACATTCCAGCTCCCGGAGAAACTTGACGTCGTGTTGAGTGCATGAAATGTGAATGTACCTGTTCAGTAGCGCCCTGATCCCCTTACTTAATCCAAGGATTAACAGTGGTTTTAAAGATCATCATGTGTTTCAACACTCGTTAGAGCTAGTAATCCTCAGTTTATTTTTCGCCCCTAAAAGAACCCACGGTTTAGGATTTTAAGTGCATTCTCGCGCCATACACATCATTAAGTTGTTGGTAAACCAATTTCAAGCAGCTGGTTGTCGAACAAAATTCAAATTTCCAAACATTTTTCGAAAACTCCGGACATAATCTATGTAAACGATTATCAACAAAGAAAGATTTTCACGATAAACATTTAAACGCCCAAATAAAATGATTCAATTTCTCCACAGCCTTTTTCGAAAATCCTTTAAATTTGACACCGAGTTCTTTTCTAAGGTATTTTCATAAAGCTCTCAAGGTTTGATGTAAATTCAAGTACAAAGACCAAGTTTGAAAAAAATCCCCACACCTTTACCCATATACACATCTGCACCCACTCCCACATTTCCAACGCACACAACTTTCACCAATTCAAACCTACATTTTCAGCTCGCCAAGAGATGAATGGCAAAGTCGGTGTATAAATATTATACATGAATACTGTTTAAAAACTCTCACATCTTCAGAACCATATACTAATAGGTGTGGACATTTCAAATACGCACCCACACCCACATCTTTAACACACACATCATCAACACGATTTTTAGAGAAATATCTCGAGAGCAGGTGTTATGGAAATTGTGGAAAACTAGTTTACATATAATTACATAACTTTAAATAAAAACAGTTATGTCGTTGCCTATATAAACCCAAACCCCACACGCACACACCCACACACTAACGCACATATAAAGAAGTATATCGGACTCGCTAGTGGTGAAGAAGAGTGGTCAAAGAAACCGTATTATGGCAGTTTCTATAAGATTTGAAGAAACAATTTTCAACTACTCCTCATCAATTTTTTTTTACATAAACTAACACACACACACACCCACACTTGCACAAAGATGTATTGATTTGCATCAAATGACCACTTTTCAACATCCGAGGACCACTAGTGCGTTAAAAAAAATCCGTTTTGACCACCTCTGTCTCTTTGATGTTTAAAAATACAGACCCACGTACAAACACCCTAACCCACACATATACACCATCCCCACACTTACCAACCAACACACACCGAATACACTCACTCGATATGACTCACTGACAAGTATACATGTTCATTTGCATGCTACGTGATTGTTAGGAGGGGCGAAGGAAAGGAGGGGTGGTGTTTTTATAAACTGTTGAACTTTTCATACGCCTACACGACATGTGCCTCATCACTTTTTAAAAATTTACAAAGTGCATATCACCAGAACATGATGAGGTAACCGATTTAAACATTTAACTGATTCTCGATAAGATCACAAGCGCCGAGCGAGCCTAAACTTTGTTACAAAAGACGTGTTTAATGAGATAATTTAAAAAAAAAGTTCCTAGATGAAACAAGCTTCATTTCCGTCTTAAAGAATTAATGAAACTTCTTTTCCTGTTCTTTATTACTATGGTCTATAATTTGGTGTTTTTTATATGATTGAGGGAAATGCTTACGTCTTGATGCACTTTTTAGGTAGAGTTTATTTTGCACAGAAATTGAAAACACGATATCAGTCAGTGAAAGATTGCTGGTAGTCTGACGAGGTTAATCCATAATTTTACTTTGACAACGGGACATTTAAAGAAAAATTTAAGCACTTAAAACGAAACAAATATATGAATAATTTTCAATGATAAAGGAGTAATAACCAGAAGCCTGGCTTATGTTTACACAAGCAAAACTGATCTGATACAAGAGGCACGTCTTTAACCCTTTCTATTCCGACAAGGAAAAAGGGAATGTTTCCCAGAGGATGGTCGTAAGCATTTTATAATCACCAATATCTATAAGTCAAGATAATGCGGTGGTGACAGTGACAATAATCAAAGGATCAGAGATCACCCAATTCGATTACCTTTCTTTGTAATATATCTTAAAGCTATAGAAAGAAGAGAGTTGAGGTTACGCACAGCCATAAGAGAATAAATATGAGTGTAAAATTCACTTTATCATAAGTAGTACATGAACAATAAAAGAAAAGCAGTGCATACATTATGAAGCTTTTCAGGTCACAAACGTAAACCAGTCCTCTAGCTGGCCTCTGATATGCTGTGTTTGGTAGTTAAAAATCATTATTCATTATCATGATGAAAGGGAAAGTTTACAATAGCTTGCAATAATTTCACAGACGGCGTACGTAAGAAGCTGCAATTAAATATTTCAAAATAGGGTTTATGATTTATGTTCAAGGCTTATTTGAGGCATAATGGCCACGTTCGTGGCTGCAAAAGGAGAGTTCTTTAGTTCGACTCCCGAGATCGTCCTGTATAGAAAACTTAGTTTCATGATTAAACATGACCTGATTCATAATTTTTATTCTTTTCTGAACGGCTGAGGAGAAATAATCACATTTTGCTGTAAAAAAACACAATTTATTTCGTGACGTCACCGTTTCGACTGATGGAAACCATCTTTAGGGAATTCGCTGTAATTGGTTTATTGCCTGTTCATGTACTTTCAAGCAAAGATGTGTGGAGCAACTTCGAAATCCAATATCCTGTATAGACACCCTGTAGTATATAGAGTGAGGTTTGACACGGATTAAGCATGGTTGAATTCTGCAGGTACATATTACAGATAGATCAACGTTAGATCAGACATGTATTTTAACGTAATTATACAGCCTTTTTAGGGTTGTTCTTGCACGAGTTGTACATGACAAACATATAGACGTGATTTATGGATTATGTAGACTACATTTCTTTTTTAATAGTGTTGCTCCTCATTCCTTTACATATATTTTATGCATGTTATTCTTCGTCATAACAGTGTAAACCTAATGGTAAGGATCATCCAACGTACGTTTCAATAATATTAAACCCAACCGATTCTTTCAAATCTTCGACCATACTTTAGCCAACTTTAGCCAACAGAAGTGATATTTGATCTTTTCAAATAATCGTCTTTGTGTTTTGTGGGGTCGTGGCATCGTTCTCTCCCCCCCCCCCGATTTGAATTACATTTTCCTTCTAAACGTCATTGATATTCAAGATTCGTTATTATACGAACTACTGCATACTTAACATGAAATAAATCAATATCAATAAAAAGAAACACCTATAATCCGTCATTGTTATCTACTTTTGATGTTGAACAATTATTTGACATCCATTTTGTTTCCTTATTTTTTACGTCACCTTGTAGACGAGGAGTGCTTCTCAATGCCACTGGGGCAGGACTACCACGGTTTCGTCAACAAAACCATCCGAGGACGAAGCTGTATACCGTGGTCCAGCCACCGTATCAGGCCATATCTCAACGCTTCGATGGTCATCACGCCCCTGGTCAACCACGTCCTCGCACTCGGTGGCAGGAAATGCCGCAATCCGTGGTCGGACCGCCCGATACCCTGGTGCTTCGTCGAGGCACGGCCACATAGTGACGTCATCATGTGGGAGTATTGTGACGTCGGCAAGCCCAGAAAATCGTGTAATGTGGGTGAGTGGAAGAGTCTTGTTTTCGTTGCGCAATATTATAAATGACGCTTTGTTGGTGCAGTGATGACATACAATGAATGCATGAAGGAACATAGAGGAAGCTAAGGATATCGAATAAGCGAGAGAGAGAGAGAGAGAGAGGGGGGGGGGTGACATATGCATTATGGCTATCACAGCCTTCGAAAATGTCGTATTATAAGAGATCTAATAACCGTACATCTTGACACTTTCTTTGTAACAATGTTAGTTAACCTTTATTCTACGGATAATTCTTCCTACATTATTTCCTATATTTTGTTTTACTTGTTGAATTAGTTAAAATGCTAAAAGATCATTAGATGAGTAAATAAAAGAACCTATACTTGTGCATAAGACTTCATTTATTTTTTTCAATTTGGAGTAGTTTATTTCTTGTACTTAGAGTGAGTTGAAGAAAACTTTCAGCATTGACTGTTGGTTTAATGCAAGTCATAATATTTCCCTTTAAACCATTTCTCAGTTAAAACGTTTCATTTCAATGTTTCGGTTTTTCATTGACTCATAAATAAATGAAATTACTGAAATTAATACAAATATAAGTGTCTGCCACGAATTTTCAATGAAACACGATGGTGTACCTTCGGTTTATAATGGTCAACAGACAAAGAAGCCTATACTCATTCCATCCTCAAGGTTACCGAAAGTACACTGGTAGACGTCATAAGTTGTATGGTGACGTCATATTCATCCTTTGGTAAATATTCGGTTTTGCGGCTTGAATATCAAGTTCCATCTCCATAATTCAACAGGTGGTAAGGTGTTAAATTAGGTTAAGCTTGATCATTACTGAGGAAGAATATGTTACCTGTCTGAACTTATACTGATCGAGGGAGATTAGGCTTGCACAGGAATGATTACATTGATTTTGTATAACGACGAGCCTTTTGAAAGTTCTGGATGATTTTGATGTAAAATGTGGAAAATCGAAAGGAAAATAGTTTTCGTTTGCTTTGTTGGTGATAAACATACTTGCTGACCAGTATTTTTGTCCTTCATATTATTTTGACTATACAATATAATGAAAATTAGAACAAAAAAATAATAATTGTGTTAACATTTTAACTTTTTTATCATGTTATGGATCTTTTTTATTGAAAGAGTTTCTTAAACTGGCCTTTTTTTTTACCAAATCATGAATAAGAAAAACAAACGCATGGAAACAGTCTGAAATTCGAGCCGGTAAAATAGATAACGAGTAACTGACAAGTACAGAATATGAAATCAATCATCATCATTTCAATTGTATTACATAACCTGTCAGCCGGTTTTGAAGAAAAAGGAAAGGGATAACACAGAGTTATTGCTTGTGATTTGTCACTTATGTGTCATCATGTGATTAGGTAATGTCAGGATTATATCATCTTCCGTCTTACATAATCATTAAAGTGTCAGAATATATGAATAAAATGTAAATGTAGCATCAGGCTATATCTTTTGGGTGGACAAATGCTACAACCACACCGTTGAAACAGACTCCGTACAAACCGATGGTATGTCATAGGAAATAATATATTGTATTTTATTTGGTCGGTCTGGGGCCCGTTGCAGAAAGAGTTGCAATCAATCGCAACTCTAAAAATCACGCGAAACTTGATTTTCAACCAATCAACAGCGCGCATTTGGGACTTGCAATTGATTTTTTGGCTTGCGTTTAAACGCAACTCTTTCTGCAACGGGCTCTTTCTGACTGGGGAGTCAGTTCGCCGTTGTGACTGCATTATATTTGGTCGGTCTGGAGTCGGTTTCGCCGTTGTAACTGTGTTATATTTGGTCTGTCTGGAGTCGGTTTCGCCGTTGTAACTGTGTTATATTTGGTCGGTCTGGAGTCGGTTTCGCGGTTGTAACTGTATTATATTTGGTCGGTCTGGAGTCGGTTTCGCCGTAGTAACTGTGTTATATTTGGTTGGAGTGGAGTCGGTTTCGCCGTTGTAACTGTGTTATATTTGGTCGGTCTGGGTTCAGTTTCGCAGTTGTAACTGTGTTATATTTGGTCTGTCTGGAGTCGGTTTTGCCGCTGTAACTGTGTTATATTTGGTCGGGCTGGAGTCGGTTTCGCCGTTGTAACTGTGTTATATTTGGTCGATCTGGAGTCGGTTTGCCGTAGTAACTGTGTTATAATTATATGGTCGGTCTGGAGTCGGTTTCGCCGTTGTAACTGTGTTATATATGGTCGGTCTGGAGTCGGTTTCGCCGTTGTAACTGTGTTATATGGTCGGTCTGGAGTCGGTTCGCCGTTGTGACTGCATTATATTTGGTCGGTCTGAAGTCATTTACGCCGTTGTAACTATGTTTTATTTGGTCGGTCTGGAGTCAGTTTTGCTGTTGTAGCTATGAGAGAGAAGATGGGACGTAGGTAATCATTCCTTGGCATCCATAACTTCAAAATGGACCTTCTTTCTGAAACAGCCCTCAGAAAGACAAGCATGTTGTATGGAAAGTCGGACGATTGATGAACCCTACACAGATATGAAACATCCATGAGAAGTGTGATTAAAGGGATAGAACCCGAAACTTACATTTTTCTGGTGATAATTTCTTATTACTTCATTACTTTCATGTTCGATTTTTTTTTTTAATCCCGAAACTGCTTTGGAAATGTTGACGTCTTAAGAGATCTAATTATATGTACATTGAATGTCTTAAGACTACCCTTCAATTGATTTATATAAAAAATGATATATAAATCTTGAATATTAATGATTTTTTTTCGATGATCACAATGATTATCTTCCAGAAAAAGAAATATCGCGATGCATATATTATACAGTGATTGCACCCTGTTGATTAGCATGGTAAAAAGCACCACCAAAAAATATCGTGTTAAAACATTGCTTTCCAATTACCGCATGATGGCTTAATGGTCCTCTTCTGTCCACTAAATAGTTAATAGTCGATGAGTCAGGTTGTATAACTCCTTAAGTTTTCCATTATATCCCGCTTAGATTATAGAACGATAAGACGCTTTATTCACTCAAAACTTCAGGACCATTTTAAAACTCTTTAATTCATTTTGCGGAAAAATGAACGGGGGACCCCTGGGAGATGCGGTGCTTAATTTGAGTCATGTTGGGGCTGCTCGTCTCTCTCTCTCTCTCTCACTCTCTGTAAAATTATCCCAGTCTATTTTTGTCACCATTTATGATTAATACCCCACATTATGAGAACAATTTCCTGAGGAGCTATTTGACGGGTGGATTCATAGTCATCTATAGGACAAGAGCTCTAAAGGAGGAAGGGGGTTTTCCGTTAAGACTGGAGAAAGAAAGGGAGGGGTAACAGTCAGAGGTTCAATTCGTTCCCTATAGATAATTTAAAGTCTTACCTAACTTTCAGATTTTCATTCTGAGTATAACAAACCTTCTTAATCTGATTATTTAACGATGTATTTTCTTGTATGACATTACAGCCTTATTCACATACAAATCATCTATCAATTTTTTTCCTCCTTTGATAATGTTAAGTTTCCAACTATTTTTTTAACTTTCGTCATTTTATAAGATAATTTTATGCTGCGTGTGGAGTAATTGATCAATTATCTAACCTTTTTTCACGATCGTTGTTGTTTTATATATATATATAAATGTGTAAGGTTATACATGTACATACATGTTATACATACATACATATATATATATATATATATATATATATATATATATATATATATATACATATATATTCTTCATATTTATCACATTGTAAGATAGTTTGATGCTGCGATAGTGCTAATATTTGATGTATATTAATTTTAATACACTAAGACAAGTAGTAAAGTCATATATTATGGAGAGCAGTCTATACATCGAAGTAAGCTACATTCATGAAGCGCATTCTTTCGAGAAAGGCCACCCAAGATTTGGCTAAAATCTAGTTTAGAACAGTTACCTATGGGTACTGAAACAAAGTCGTTATTCATCGATATTTATTTATGTTGATTCGTACCCATCCTTCCATTTATCGAAAGGAAATTTTCCACACTTTACGACCCGCATGTGGGTTTCTCTGATAAATATGCTTCTTTTGTTATAGTCTTAATGTGATAACATACGAACATGGCCACATGTATCGCGTTTGACTTTGTGACTGCTGCACAACATGGCTTCCGCCAGATGTATCACGTAGGAGATTAGACGATATACACCTTACACCTTATATCTCTACACCGTAGGTTCATGAATGTGTTAGTAGTGGTGATTGTGGTGATGATGCTCCTGCTGCTTCTACTGATAATGATATATAGTTTCC
The DNA here is from genome assembly GCF_037042905.1 of Lytechinus pictus. Classification (NCBI taxonomy): domain Eukaryota; kingdom Metazoa; phylum Echinodermata; class Echinoidea; order Temnopleuroida; family Toxopneustidae; genus Lytechinus; species Lytechinus pictus. The sequence goes on from NC_087247.1 coordinate 7,170,231, forward strand.
ATTCATCTTTACACACTTACCTGTATGATCGATCGAAAGCACTTTTCACATTATTTAGCAATGAAATAAATTAAATTACATGACATTACACCGGTGTGTTGGCTCAGTTGGTAGAGCATCCGTCTCACAACCGGGGGTCGGGAGTTCAAACCCCGGCTGCATCAGACCAAAAGACGTTTAAAGATGGGAGTTGCTGCTATCCTGTTTGGCGTTCCAAATTTTCGGAGTATTTCATTTCATGTCTAACAATAAATTTTTCTATTTCCATGATATCAAATTCCTTTACAGCACACAAACACTCTTATACATTGCACTATGAAAAATTGCATGACTTTATTTGTTATGATATATTTCATATATTCATATATTCATATATTTCACACAACTGTATTTTTCCAGTAGATGCGGTATAAAGGTATAAAGGTATTATATTACCTTACATCTCATGGTATAATTTTACATTACATTCCAATACAGTGTACTCTTTTATATTTCATAACATTATAATATACTATACATAACGTTACATTATATTAAAAAAATCACTTTATACTACATTACATTGCATTGCACTATCACTGCATTACACAAAATGCTTTTCATTTTGACCAATGAACACTCAATTTCTTTATCTTCAAATACAATTTCTCCTTAATTAGCTAGACAAGAATTCCTTGTCACATTGATCAGACATTTTCTGACCTTTACCATATCATTCCTTCTTATTTCACTTTTCTGTAATTCATTTTCTACTAAATCTTCTACTAATCCTTTTCAGGATTTATCACACAATCGATGCTAGGGACACTTGGTCTTTTCACCTGCTCACCCTAATCATTCTATTTTGGAAAATACCCCTGCAAACGAGAGTTCCTGTTATTCCTTCATTATCGTTCATTCGACACGTTTAATAACACTTCAGCTCTTAACTCCTTACAAGGCCTCAACTTTATCGCGTAAAGCCATCGCAAAATGCTCGAATAGTCTTCCGAGAAATTAGAAATTGTTTGAAACAGCTGTTTCACCGTCGAGATTATAGTAATGGAGATGATTTATTGAGAAAGAAAAGAGAGGGTGCAAAAGATGAAATATAAAAAGAAAAGAGATTACAGAAGCAGGGTAGGCTTTTGAATTCCTACTGAAATAATATATCGGAGTTATAGTTTAAGGATTAAAAAGTAAAGATAGAAATCAAATCATGACATATGAACGATCAATGGACTAAATAGGAATTAGACAAACCTTCCTAATAACATATTAATATTTTAAAAGAAAGCAACAGCATTAATGGATTTGAGATATAGTATCTCAGACCTTACAAACCAATAAAATTAACTTTCGTAGTCGTCATAATCTGTATTTTCAAAGATAGATAACATCTCTAGTGTCAAATTCTATGATGTAAGCTTTATTTCAAAGTGAGTTTTCTATAACGATGAGGTCACGAATATTATGACGACGTTCAATGAGTACAGATATACACTGCAAAAACTCCGGTGTTGATTTTACACCAGCCCGGAATCTATATATGTCCGCACCAGAGAAGTATTGAAACAACACCAGTTTGGAATCAAACCGATGCTGTTTTAATACTAAACACCTATCTGGTGTTAGACCAAAAAAAACTGGTGTTGTTTAACACTTCTATGGTGTGGACATATGTAGATTCCGGGCTGGTGTTAAATCAACACCAGAGTTTTTGCAGTGTACTGGAGGAGTGACTTTTAATGTCATCATCTTTCATATAAATATCATATTTGAATCATTTGGAGAACGTTTCACAAAGCTGATCGTAAAGTTATGCGTTGTTTTACGAACGAATGGACAACGACAGGCCAAATGTGCTCCTCAGTTACTTCGATAACACTATTATGATATAGAGATATATCGATATTGTTTAACCAACGTCCAGGGGCGTCGATCCATTTTTCAGATTGGGGGGGCAAAATCATAAATCAACGTTCCAAAGGCGTTCGATCACACAAAATGAACCCCCACACACACATAGGCCTATATATATATATATATATATATATAGGCCTACATATATATGTATATATACATATATATATGTACATGATTCATGAGAAAGAGACACATATCTCACCGACAAATTAATATGCGAGCGCGAAGCGCGAGCTGAAATTTTTTAGTATACTGACCTGGAAACGGGAAAAAGGTACCTGTTTAGGACTTTTTGTAGTAACTCATGAGGACGACATGTATCTCACTAACAGATAATGAGAGTGCTGAGAGCGAGCTGAAATTTATTTATATTCTGACCTGAAATCTTGATATTCTAAGCGTTTTGAGTACCAATAATTAAGATGGGTATTTAAATGAACAATAGATGCGAGCGCGAAGCGCGAGCTGAAAATTTTGACATTTCTAACTGAAAAAAATGACAGGTTAATGGACGTTTTTAATCAAGAACAAGATATATATCCAACAAAAGATTGTTACAAATCGAAGCAGGAGTTCTTTTGAGGTTAAAAACTGAAAAGGGGACAATTTCACCTATTTAATAACGAAAAGTATGGGTTTTTGCTACAAAAATGATGCGAGCGCGAAGCGCGAGCTGAAAATTTTTATATTCCAATTTGAAAAGCAGACATTTTGAGCACGATTTTAGATAAAGAACGAGTTGTGTATTTCAATCTCGCTTGCTGATTTCTGTGTAACATTATAATCTCATTATTTTATTTTTGCACATGCAGAATTATTGGGGGGGCAAAACGATATGTTTGCCCCCCAATATTTTAATTGGTGGGGCGATCGCCCCCCCCTGCCCCCCCAGGATCGACGCCTCTGCCAACGTCTGTAATATCAACACACATTCATTTCATCTTTTTAACAGTATCAGGATAAACATTGGACTCATATTTAACACTTTATTTTTTATAAATAGCAGGTGTGCGCAAAGTCATAACGTAACTTTTCGAAAGCGTTGCGGACGGGCCCAAGAGCTCCATGCGAAGTCATTGAGGGACTTGAATGAGACTACCCAGCTCATGTATCGGATTTAGATAATAAATAATAAGAAATAAACGACCTTTAATAAATAATTAACTTTTCAATGAATGAATAAATTTAAGTATGACAGTCAGGAAATAACTGAGGAATGAATAAGAATTCGAAACGCTGTCAATCATTGAGAAGTAATTTTTCGAGAATGAATTGATAAATGATTCAACAGATCATACTTTGAGCAGAAAAGGTAGAAGAATGTAACGGTAGTATATTTATGAATTGATGAATATGGAGAGTTGTTGGAATAAATTTATGCTCATGATTTAATTCTCATTAAAAGGGGTCAGTCGGTGACAGTGCAAATTTAGGTAATTGCCTATGTCTGAAATGTTATCTATATGTACGTTGCCATTCAGCTTTAATCACTTTCAAACTTAAAATTGATATCCAAGAGTGAATAATAATATATTCACGTCTTCATACGATATAAACCCCTCGAATGAGTAGTCATGTTTTATCTTTAAACACAAGCCAATGGCTTTGGGAATGACACGGTATATTAATTCAGAATTTAGGGGGCCTCGTGGCATGTTGGGAATATATCGAGATCAGTATAAATGGCGGGTCTGGGGACATTGTAAGAAGGGGGAGGAGGGGGGGGGGGGCTTGAGCATTGCGAGACAAGAAATTGTGAGGTATCATTTAATTTGTCAAAATAATTTTCTTTAATTTTACAGCAATAAATTCTAGATAGAGGGGAAATATGAGCTTTATATTACGGTTACTGGAGAGCTATCTTTTGACACGTTCATACAGTAAAATAAATGTGGTCAAAATAACCCCTCAAAATAATGGAGTGGCACTGAAATAATTTTTTAAAAGGGCTACATAAACACGATAACTGATTATTTGAACAAATCGACAGATAAACTTGTGAATAACTGAATTAATATATTATATGAATAATTAATGTAGAATACAGGCCTATTGATGAATCAAAATACTTGGAAAAACGGGTAAAAACTAAATGAACTGATTGTACATAAACTAGAAGCAAATCTGTGAACTAGAAATGATGAAAAGAGAAATTAGATGTCAAATAAACTCGTAAATAGATCTCATTTTGAAAGAGCGTGTGGGACGGGGAGGTGGGGTTGGGTAATTGTCCCTTTTTAATCCCATCTTCTTACATGTAACCGCCATGGTCGTGTCTCTCTTCATAACATGCAGTGAAACACGAATGGCTGCAATACTGCTATGTCAGACTCTGGGGAGATCAACAACATAGCAACTAAATGTTTCCATAACAACGTGAGAAGCCAGCAGGTAGACTCGACTAAAGGCATAATAAATAACGTACTTCCACATGGAGTACATTGGATAGACGAGCAAGAAAATTGCAATGCATAAAATAATAGACTCTTACAAGTTCGTCAAAATTTATCTTCATAAAACTAGAATAATCCTCAATTCATTCATACTTAAATACTTAATAAAGAATCTGAAATCTCAGCTTATATTACTCATCCGATTAAGAAACTATTTTCATATCTTATCGGATGATTGAAAACAATATGCAGAGCCTTTATCCATACGCAGATGGGGAACGGGGGACGATTTCCGTATCCCAGAAATCTTTGAAACTCCTATTTTATTTATTTTTTTTACACAATCCCTGCCAAAGTGTGCACCACATTTTTCTGTCTCAATTTAAAAATGTAAAACGCTTAGCTTAGTTGTATGCCTTGGACATTCTGCCCATCCCCCCTCCAGAAAATGTCTTCATCCTGTCATAAGAACGTCGATGTAATTATTTCTAAATTTGAACAAGTTGTAGAAAATATATTTCCGAGACCTGCGAATTCATACTTGAAATCATCATAGAACACAGCAGAGAACAAGGTCCCTGAAAAAAAAATCCATAAGAGAAATTATTATCGATATTCTTTACTTTAATAATTTCTCTTACTAGAAAGTAGAAGCCCCATTGCCTTGTGCATTTTTGCATTCTCAATGATTTAATTTAGATGGGCTGTTCTCATAAATATATCACCTCCAGCGTTACTTCGTCATCTTCTGTCTGTAGTTGTCTTTAATTGATTGTTGAATCACCATTTAATGGTTAACCACGTGACAGTGATTCATGGGCGTCATTGGCCGATTTTACGTTTGGTGTTGACAGCTGGTGTTAGTGTTACACTGATATTTACACCAGACACAGCACTGAACGTGAAACGAAGCCGTTTTTTGCAACTGATGTCTTAATAATAATAGTTGGATTTATAAAGCGCTTTTTGCCAGAGGATACAAAGCGCTGCTATTTTACCCCGGCTTTAGCTCGAGCTACCATCAACGGCACTCAGTGCATGCAAGGAATAACAGTATGAGCTTTCAATCATCATCACTGACATAAGCACCGAATTTAAATTCCCCCATTATGATAATTCCGTGAATCTTTTCAACAGTTCCATGTGCTTAAATGAGAAATTGCCTAAAACGGACCAAAATGACATTTGATTATGGTTAAAATATAAAAAAGTTAAAGCGCTTTTTGTTTACTTTTCAGAAAAGATACGATATTTGCGAAAGGATTGGTTTTAAATCAGTATTTTAATTCAAATATCTTTAATGTTGAATATAAGAATTAGCTTAGAATTATTGGTCGAATTCCCTTCCTCTATCATCTGATGTATATTGTGCGTGATTTTCTTGCGATCTTCATCGGAAGATACTTGACCCAACCAGAGAACGGTCACTGTGTGCTGAATGGGTTTAGATCGAGTTAATGTTCATCTCTATATGATCTCATCACAGACTTTCTTTTCAAAGATTTATCATCGTCAAGACCGGTCAGTGTGCTGTCTTTGACTTCCTTCCGACGTACATCACAGATATCCCCTGGAAATTATGTTGGTAATTAGTCCTGCATGTAGACGTAAGGAATATAGTCAACCGGAACAGGTCGCCTTCCACGATAGCCTGGCCTGCTTCTATCATGTTTTCAAGATCCGAGGCCGGCCCTCCCTGTTACACAGGGACGTGCAACTTTTTGAAAAGTTGTTACGACGAATTCGATTGGCCACTGTTCACTCCTCGCAAATGTTACGGTTGATTTCTGCTTTTGTGTCACAGTGCCCTGCCATCTATCTATGTTTTTATATATATATTTTTTTAGAATTTTGATCGCTCATCTATAGGATCTTTTACAGCAAATGCTTAATTATTTTCTTTTTTAACTCGTCCATCATAAAAATGTCACCTTTTTGTAGCTGGTAACAATAGCTCTCAAATCGCCATTGATTCCACATCCTGAAAAAAAAACAATGTGTTCCACAGTGTGTTCCGCAGTGTGTCCACTGTTGAATTTGACAATTTTAACAGTGTAAATTATATCTATAATGAGTGAACACATACACACTCACTTACACACACACTGTATAGTGTACATTGTTAAATTTGAACAAGTGTGTATCACATCTTCGCAAAGTCCACACTGTGATACTTCGTTCTTTCCAGTAGGGAACGGCTTTGTGTAACAGATCCCTTGTATTGACCATCTTTCTCCACGGTAATGACCATTCTCCCTCATCGTTTACTAAGCCTATACCATATCCATATCAAAATGTCATCGGGTCTGGAAGCTTGACCCAATTGTTGAAGGTCGAGGTCAGATGAAGGTTTAATCTTGTTGTCTTTTTATTATCAAACTAGAACACGTTCAAAATAGCCCATACATCATACTCTAAATATTGAACGCTAAGTATTGAACATGAGGGGGTGCAGTCAAAGTAGAGTATACTCAAAGTCGCGTCTTGGGTTGATCTCACATTCTCAATAAAAAATGTAATGTATCAAACTTAGACTTGGATGGATTTAGAAAATGTATATATTTGATATGGACATCTGAATATTTGCCTTGCATTTATTAGGGATGCTCAAGTAGATGTGAGTACGTGAAATGTAAGTTTACGACTGAAGCCTAAATTAGTTTTATGTATGTTGAATTGATATTCTTGCTCTACATCCGAGGTACACATTATTGATAGTTTATCAAAGTTGTCTTTTATCATTTTCACGCCATGCTGCACATTTCTACCCCACATATACCTACACAATGGAGACATGCACACGCACACTTTCCCCATGCATTATTCCACTTGACTTGCACGCTGATTTCACGCACACGCGTACCAAAACACCCACCCTTACACGCATATACACCCACACTCACCCACACTCTCCTTACTCACCCACACTCTCCGTACACACCCACTATCTCACACGCACATCATACACCTACACTCTGCCAGCGCAGGGTCTTAATATTCTAGCTCTCTCTAGCTCTCTGTCACACTCTTCTCTCTGTTTCATCTTCTCCCTCTATTTTTCCCTTTTTATTTTCCCCTACTTTTCATCATCTCTGTATCTTGTATATTGTATATATCTCCCTCTCCCCTCCCTCTCTCCCTCTTTTCCTCTCTTCATTACTACATCCCTTACACAACTCACCCTTCACCACGGCGGTCCATCAAGGGACTGACAGCAAGAACAACGTGAAATTATAACGTCTGCCCTAACTCACTAATTTAACTAATGACTCACGGTGGGATAATTTTAGGAACCTGCCTCGCTCGTGTCCGCTGATCGAACCCAGTGGAGAAAAGTGGAAGGAAAGAGGAATGGAATGAAAGCTAAAAGGGAAACTTTGAAGTATTAAATGCAGATAGAGAGCGAGATAATGAAACAGAGAGAATGAGAGACATTGGCACTCAGGAAACGAGAGACAGGTAGACAGAGTTAAATAGAGAGATAAGCATTCAAGACAAAAAGCGTTTTCAAGTAAATTAATACAAAAATGAAAATAACAAACAAATACATCGTAAATACTAATTGATTTTTGTTGTTAGTCAAAGACTATGATCATTTATGACTATCTGAAATTAGATGTCACCTATATTGAAATTCACGACTGTATGGTTTGATTTTAAGGATCCTATTCTTTTTTGTATTTCGTGTACATTTTATTTGGGACTGAGAGTATGACTGGATTTAAATCAGACGTGATTATTTGCGGCTACAGTAGTGAGAAGAATCGGTCAACATTACTAATTTAGCAATGATCTTGTTAAGTTGATAATTTAAATATTGAAGCTCTGAATAGATTTGTATTTTTACACGCAACTGGATTATAGGTTCAGGCCACAACAGGGCCACAGCGTTCAGTTATTTTATTTTGAGGACTGCCCAATTTTATTTGGTGTTTGTTCTTTCTTAATTGACACAGGCCTGAATGTATCGACAAGAAAACTATTGCGAGATTCTACAATAAGGAATATGTAAGAGCAGATTATGTTGGGTTTTAGAATAGAAAAGGGAAAAATTAACAAGATACAGTTGCAGGAGAGACAGGGTAAAGGAAGGGTAAAATTAATTAAAAGCAACAAGTTACTTTCCGGTAACAGGACAAATATCATTCACGTTCTGCCGATCATTCTCGTTACTATATTAATACTCAAGCTATTTGTTGACTGACATAACCTGTATCCAATAGGCGAAAGCACGAGAACGGACGAATATGGAGCTAAAAATGCAGCGCAAGGCTACCCTGGCCGGATGCGGCGGGAACATGAGTTGCAGATGCCATGGCAACGAAACTTTTTTTTTCCAGCACGTTTTTAAACCATGAGTGAATTCACATGCAATGACTCCAAACTGAATCAGAACCCTATAAGTGTGTCGGATCTGTCATCGTTAGATTCTCATTTTTAACACTCGGAGGAGTCGGGGGCTGGAGCGAACGGTTCTTTTTCGGAGTTTTAAATCGACGAGGACTGTCAAGGGGCAATAACGTTTATACATCGGAACAATTGTTTACCTCTTTGTGAACTTTGTATTACCCCTTGATGTCTGAATCAACTGTAGTTGGGGAACTTGTAGAAATGTCAATTTCGCTCCACAAAAACTGGATTAATGAAACCAAATAGTTATTTAATACTTATGAATTAAGACTTTAGGAGTATTCCCCAATTCATTTTCATGACTGAATTATGTCCTTTCATGATGATGTTGTAGATGTATTCATATATGTATGATCTTAACACGCCATTCTCCTTTGTTGTCTCTACAGCTACGAACTACCGCGTCCGCTGCGGTCAAGTCACCTGTAACCGCGGTCAGATCTGCGACGAGCAGAGCCAGACTTGCGGTTGCCAACCGGGTTACCGCGGACCGAGATGCGACCGCAAGTGTGAAGTGGGTCACTACGGTGTGGACTGCCGGGGACTGTGCGTGTGCAGCCACTACGAGGTGTGTCACCACGTCACTGGCACATGTAGCTCATCAGAGGTGGGTTTTAAAAATAGCCGGGGAAGTCCCAGTAGAATACTGACTTTTTTGGCGGTTAAGCAGGCCATTTGTCGGTCTCCGGGCATTCGGCCTCTTGTTGGCTGAAAATTGCAAACTGATTCAGACTATACAGCACAATGTAGCACTATATTTCAATCATAATTGAATATGGAAGAATGCTATTGTACAATTGAAATTCTTCTGCCTTCATTAATTAAGTGAGGGAAGTCCATTCACTTTTCTGGAAAAAAATCCTTGTTTTAAGTGACAGTTATTTTCGTTAGGTTAATCTTTGATTTATTATTACTCGGAAAGTGCCTTTTTGTCGCAATTATATACCCTCCATAAGCGAGAAAATTAGGCTTTGATTACAGCACTTTTGCCTTAACGACCTAAGAGTACCTCAGTTGAAAATGACTGTATGAGATTGAAAAAGGCTCTCATGAAATTTGGAAAATGTCTCCCTAAAGATTATTTCTTCGCAGGTAAGTTAACTGTCTTATTGCCAGCCCCTTTTCCTTGTTAAAGGATCATTCACAAGGTCTTAATACACTAACTGCCCAATTCATCTTTATTTGGTAGCGTTAAGTGGATGCCATTCCAGCTTGACCTTTAACCTTTTGTAGCGCCACTTCTTTCACATCTAATGATGACGTAATAATGCTCTTACAAAGGATCGAACAACGTGAATGACATCGCGTAACTTTATCAACCAAATGAATTTTTGCAAATATGACATGGCATAAATGCATTCGATTAGAAATTTAGGAAGCAGACCCAATCCTGACCTATCACCTTTTGCAATGCCACTTCTTTCACATCTTATGATGATGTAACCTGCATCTTTTCTAATGCTCCTACTTACTGTATAAGCTAGCGACATGAATGACATCACACAATTTAACAAACCGATTGCATATTGAAAAATATGACATGGGCATATAAAGATGGATTCGATTGGAAATTCAAGGAGCAGAACCAAGCTTACTTATATCTTCCACCCACGCCATTCTTTTCCATGTCATAGGATGATTCGGACGGTGAAGAGATGATGAATCCGCTACGGCCGTACGACCGGCTACCACCGGGTAATGGAACCGCCATGTGCCGGTCGTCTTGTGGTGTGCTTAGCAAGATAGGATGTACGTGTGCCCTGGATGGAGGGACGTGTAAATGCCCAGGTGAGTTGAGCACAGGATGAGTTGATTACTGGGACTCCTTTCACATAATGACTTTTTTCGCAAGTTTTTTTTTTTTTGCATTGTAATTTTTATGGAAACCTACATTGTGAATGGCTACATTGTGAGTGGCTACTGAGCCCTGTCACTATGGTAGTTGCCATAACGAGCTCTACAATAGTTTTAATTCTTTATGACACGGGTCAAAGAAAAGATGGTTGTGTTCAGATAGTGGTATAATTACAGGTATAGTCATCACCTTTAGTAGTGATGGACCCGGATGGGACGTCGATCTGAAGATTAAAAACCCTACCTACAATTCTGTAAAATAAGTAGGCCGACTAGCCAAGCGAACTCTTAACGATTTGTAATGTTCCTGTTTTTACAACTTGGATAAACTATACCCCCCCCCCTTCATGCTTGATTTGTCATTTTTCTATACTGCACAACATAAATTGAATTGCCTATGTATTTTAGACTATGGTATGAATCGTCAAAAAGTTCTCCGAGATTCCCCTCGAATCTACAGGCTTCTTAACGATAAACATTATTTTTTCTTACGAATGCCATTTTACTTTGCTTGAGATCCCATGGCACTTTTATTCTTTAATAGAACGTATTCTAGGTATTAGCCAATATACATTCTACAGATCCTCTCGTGAAAGATGTATGACTTGCAGTAATATTTACGCCACAATTCATAACATTTGAATCAGCGATAACCCAAACCATTTACGGGGGGCCCCAAACAGTCAAGACGATATACAATCTGCCCGTTAAGGTGTCATACTTATTTACTCCTACGCGCCATGTTTCCCTCACATGTATTTTCAAATCTTATCAGACCATATTTCATTATCCAACGCGTGTGGATCTATTTATTTTGGCGTCAACAAGATGGTTCAATATTTTCATAACAATCTGAAATGCTTCTTATAGCATTTGGGATATATGATCGTATGATATTCATTCAAACTATGTTGTCATTTCATAACATCGAGTCATAAGTATGCTATAGCCATTCTAGCCCTGTGACAGCGTTTGACATTTTCAACCAAACTCTGTATGTTTGTGTAGAAGAGTGGTACTAGGGGCGTTTCATGAAAGGACTTGTCGGACGTTTTATCCAACATGTCCTATTTTATCCGACAGTTACCATAGTAACAGTACCTCTCAGCCAATCAACATCAGAGAAAGATGTCAGATCTGACAACTTGTCGGATGAAAATGTTAATGAAACACTCCCCAGGTCGCGGTTTTTTTGCGGTTACGGTATACTGCCCTCTCGCGTCGGGTACACAAGTACTGACGGGGAAAAAAATCGCGTACGGGTCAGCATGTAGTTAGTCCTGAAAAGGAATGTAGGGACTATCGGGACAAGAGTCCATAAGGTCAAGCTGCACAGACCCCTCAGCTCATCTACTATTAGCTTCAAGTCATCACATTTCGTCTCATTTATAGTCCTTTTAAGGATGTCATCCCTATTTCACGGATACAATTCTCTCTCATCTTCTGGTACCTCTTCCTGGCTTTCTAATTTCACCTCAATCGCTTCCATTTTCATTTCTTATCAACTTATTTTTCGTCATTTTAACTATTCAGCCCTTTCAAGAATAATCACATGGTGAACCTTAAGAATGTACGCAATCTGTATTATACCATGCAAACCTTCAAATTGGTCATTGTTTAAAAAACATTAATCAAGATTCGCCCTAGGGAATTATGTAAGATCGGTCTAACACAATCGTAATGCATAGTGTCATTTTAACAAGTATTTGGAAAACCTGAATCTGATTTTCATGAATTCTGTTCGAAAAGATACTCCTTGGATATCATTTCCTCTAAACACTCAACTGCAAATACGCCCATGTAGTTTGGCACTGGGAAGAAAAAACAACAACACTCACTTAAGTCGTCTGTAATGTATCGAATATATGCTTCACTTCAATGATAAAACTACAATTTTGTAGTCGTCTACAGTTTAGATACCCTACTGTTGATATCTCCTTTCAAATCAACGGAGTCTGACAAACTCAATTTAAGTTGGTTTACCAACACTGAAATAGTTTTGAACATTTTTGGCAGACCAGCCCGGTAATAAGAAAGGGCAGATCTTTCCCCTTCGGTATTAGGAGCAACGCGCAGATACACCCTATACCTCAAGTAATCCGTGAACACGTTCTTCAATACTGTGACACAGCACTATTTCACCGACCCGGTTAAATCCACTTATGATAAACCTGTTTATGAAAAGGTAGATAATTTCATCAAGTTTGTATAGGTATCAAATTACAGGCAAGGAGGAACAGAGTGGCTCTGTTAAACGCAGTATTTCACTGGCACCGGTTAAATTCATAAACGATAAATTGTTTCATTTCATCAAAATTTCATAAGCTCTGTGTTACGTAAGGCGATTCAAAATGGCCCCTATGTTTTTCTCTGCTCTTCTTTGCTGATCTTCGGCAATATTATACAACACTGTTAAACAATACTCAAAAGGTTGCGTCTATCATATGTCAGAGAGCCGTTACTTTGTCGTCAATCATGCTTACTCATACTCAGTAATTAAAACCACACTTCAACGAAACAAGGCAATCATCTATTTTCTTTCAAACTTCATTTTTATTAATACCAACTGCAAAGGTATAAGGGTGACCTATTTCAGGTGCGTGCACCCCTCTCACGGCAATTGGTAAATGGGTTGAAGTTTTAAGAAGCAAGTTAAATATAGATTATTCAAGATTTTGGACCATGCGTTATACATAGTTTTAATTTAGTTCATGGGGCGACTTAATTATAAGTTTAGGTATGTCGATAATCATTTTTTCAGATGAAATTCATTGTAATTGTCATGTTCGTTAGATGGGTAAAATTGATATACTGATTTTTACTGCCGAATTTTCCAGACAATTAACCAGCAAGATTTATTCTGATTTAATTTCACAATCATAAATGAGATATTATTTCAATTATGACCTTGCCAATAATTGTATTTAATGATAAAATCATGCATGAGTTTTCTGTCCGCGTTGGTCCATATAAAGAAGATTCTATTTAAGAAAGGTGACAAACGTGACAAAACAACTCCAAAAAAAGCTTTGTGGTAAATCAAGATAATATTTCGTTTATTTCATGTCTTTCGTTCTAAATGTTCTGTTATGCTTTCTGTATAAAATTCTTTACATGAGAATGAAAATGTCAATGCAATGAAAACACTGTAAAATATTTGATATCTGTAATAGATGCATAATAGGTATATACATGATATTAAATTGAGAATCTAGACAACAAAATGACAGATTCAGTTAGAATTCTGGCTGTATGATGATGATGAAATTTTGGTTTTTACTATAAATAAAAATGGTTTGCCTGACGAGCTGCGTTGGTGCCCCCGGCATGACTAGAAATGTATCATCGAATGACCAAACCAGGAAAATCGTCAACAATTGTGGTTTAGGATGAACTAAAAGAAAAACTGACCGTTTTGAAAACTCCCTCCAGGGTCTATATACATCGGTGCCTTGAAAAAATTAATTCCTATATAGGGCCTATGCATGAATCAACCGACTACATATAAAAATGGAAATTCTGTCTTGGGAATATGTCGGAACCTTTAAAATGAGTGTCCAAGAATAAATAAACATGACTTTGTGTAAGAACCGTGTCACTCTTCTTCTGTGACAGTCGTGTGACGACGAATTTGTCAGTGGCAAATTCTGGAGATATTGAAGCTTGGTTTTGTGTGTATTGCTTCTCCATGTAGGCCCTTTGTGACAAAAAAAAATAGAACCACATTACTTTGATCGTCACATAATTATCTTTTCTAAATACAATGAAATATAAAAGGACAAGCCGGTATGATCGTCCCAATCTTAAAGGAAGAGGAAGAAACTCCTAACCGTCTAAGGCTTAAGAAAATTACCTTGATTACGAATTGTAATATTAATTTGTTATACCATTTATACCAATCAGAAACGGTTATACAGCTTGTACAGCTGCAGTTATCATAGGTAATCACTTTCCTATATGTGTTTGTGACCATGTGCCCGTTCACACCTGGAATTCGATATCTAAATTTCTCGCCGAAGAATGCCTGTTGTGACAGGCAACCGGGCCCGGTTGCCGTGGCACTAAACTAGCCACAAATGGCAAAAACTGCAATGGCCAATCAGGTTCACTTCTGCAAGTGCATTTTGATAAAAAAATAACGTGTAACAAATCAGATTATTAGTTTCAATTTTGCCATTGACCTTTAACCTTAACTTGTCAAATAAAACACAGGAAATTATCACTCGGAAAAAATCGACTGGCTGGAGGCACCTGCGATGCGGAGACACCTTCTCTACGTCAATGACTGTTAATTAAGGAATTAAGACTTAACTAAGCTATACATTGATCATAATGTTTGGTGATTGTGCTAGACTAACCGCAAGCACGTCTTTCGGATTTTGTTATAGTTTCGACGATTGACAAATTGACGTGAAGTGACTTGTAACAAGATTAAGTCCTGGAAAAACCAAAGCTGTTCCCCCACTGCCTAAACACGGTCTTAGAACTTCACCACTTTTGTGGAAAGAGGATACCACCAGTTTTACCATGACTAACACCAAACTTGGTGGTGTTAATTCAAAACCATTGTTGTTACAGCGATACATGATGTTGCCATTTAATCATTTTTAGACACCTGAGTGGGAATGAAATCTACAAACCATTCTTCTAAAAACCCAATTGCGAAATCGGGTATATAAGATGACAATGAGATCATTTGCTCTATGTTTTTTTCATCAAAAGCCTTCCCACGGATTCGTATTTCTTACAATAATCGAAGATCGATTCATATATCACATCACTTATTTTCACATTTGTTTCTTTGTGTTTCTTCGAATGTTTCTTTACAGGTTACGTCATCGCCCTATTTGTGGTTTCCATAACAACCTGGATAACACTAGGGGGCGTCTGTGTGGTGTGCAGTATCCGTAGGAGGCGCTATAAGTCTAAGATTGAATACAAACGGTGAGTCAAGCATCAAGGGAAACTCCCCTCCTCCTCCTCCTCATCCTCCCACGCTTACTAGTATTACTTTGTCTTGGGTTCTCACATCAGCTTTATGTTCTACCCTTTTTTTTAAATCCCAATCCCGTTCGTTACCATTATTTTCCCTCATGGTTTAATCTTCAAAGATTGTGGGTATCCCTTTCGAGTTTTCCCGCCAAGTAGAGCTTGGAGCATCCCTGGGATTTTTTTTATCCCCTCATGATATCGAAGTTATCATTATTCCTTTCTTTCTTTTTTTTGTTGTGGCACGTTTTCAATGTTTGAATATTCAGGGGAATTCCCTGATGTAAATGAGATTTGGATGAATCAGTATATGCGTCTCCCCACCCCCTCAAATTCTTATACGCCTTTAATTTCTTTTAATGATCATATGCACATTTCTTTGTCTGTTCTTGCATACAAAATCGACTTCTTAAATATTTCTTCTGATCATCACATGCCTCAACCAGGTCACACTCAAATGAGATTTGGAATATTGATCCTAAATAGGCCGTTTGTTCGGACCGGACGCTAATTTTTTCTAGAACGTTTTAGCAGTATTACGTAAATCGTTTGAACGCAATATGTCAGAGAATATTTCGAAGCACTGATCTTAACAGTATTCAAGTTATCTATGTGCTATTTCGTACGTATATTTCGTGAAATCGTGAGGTAAAGTGATTTTTTTTTCTGCTGTGTCCGCGTTTCCGTCTACCTTCTCCGTATGTTTTTTTTTGGGATCGAAAATCGAATCATTAAATTCGCCTGTATTGTTTACAGGCTTTCAATCTAAATTTCTATTTATTCATTTTGTCTTTTATGATTATTTTCTTTCAGAGATTCGGATTATTGTGAGGAATTGGACTCAGATGAAGAGACAGAACTAGGGACCAACAGCACGCAACCTACAACAGGTATGTATCATGCTTATTTGTAACGGAAACCATATAGTAGGATCCGAATATGATATTCTTTCATGCATCATTTAAACTTTGAAGTTATATTACGATATAGACTTGTTGAGAATTAAACGATTTTTTGACCCATTGATATTTTTCCCCTTATAAATGAAGATATGTCTTTTTCGAAAGAAGTGCACACCTAGTTACCAAGAATATAGCATTTCCGTTTATTTGAATGTAGGATATAATAAGAGCACTGTCGATTAAACGCCCTGCTCACGGACATAGGTGCCGTAGCCGGGAATAGA
Source organism: Lytechinus pictus (assembly GCF_037042905.1). NCBI lineage: Eukaryota > Metazoa > Echinodermata > Echinoidea > Temnopleuroida > Toxopneustidae > Lytechinus > Lytechinus pictus. The sequence continues at coordinate 7,186,968 of NC_087247.1, forward strand.
ACCCCAGACTTTCAAAGATGACTAGTCAGGCGCCTTAGACCACTCGGTCATGGCACCTCTGCTTATACTTTCGAAGTGACGACAGCATTCCACAAATACTTCACCTTCATCAATGTTCGTACAAGTCAGAACAATACAAAGAAATTTAAGGCATTTTCCAATATTTCTGTCAACAATTATGACATCTGTGATTGCTTGTCACTCTGCAGGTCCTATGTAGTTTTCAGACACGTGGTTATATGTGAATAACCTTGAAACATGTTCTACTCTTTGAATTTTTTCTACTTGTCGTTTTTTAAGTTAATTAACGTGCCGCTCCTTTCTTATTTTCCAATACCCTATACAGTAACTACTGCATCTGAGATAAACACATCAGCGAACGAATCCTCGTCGTCTCCTCCGCCTTCTCTGTTACCTCCACCACCACCGCCTCCGGCATCATTACCGCCCTCATCATCGTCATCGTCACCGGCACTACCCATGAGACCTCCGGATGTCAACAAGCACCACGTCCGGTTCGCTGGGAGCACCTCCCCGCATCTTAAACACAGTCCTCCTCCGGACCCTCCGATACCAGAGCCGTCAGACTCCAGAAGCTTGGAATCCTCAACCAGTAGTGATGATTCACACGTATACCTGAACGTCGATCATGTTGACCGCGAAGATTCCATGTATAGCATTGACTATTCACACCCATACGAATACCTTAACAAGAACGGGGAGAATGGGTTGTTGGGAGGTGGATTAAATGGCGACGATCCTCTCGAAATGTCGCCGGAGTGTTTTTTATTACAGTACATGGTCCAACGACAGATGAGGGCGCTGAACAATGCTCCACATGGTTACGTGAACGACTCAGTAGCCAAGTGGCAGGACAGAAATATCAGCAAGAGGTTGTTTCCGTTTGGGCAGGCGCCGTTTCCCATAAACTCGAATACGCCTGCAGCCGTGGTCGTCGGCGCGGCGGCAAACCGTGGTCGAAATGAAGCAAGGGAGATTCTCCAATCTGCGTTCCGGCGAAACGGGAAACCGACCATTAAGCCGAAACCAGACGTACTGAAACGTGTCCCTCCCAGCAAAAAGTCTGGCCCTCACCAAAGACTCCTCGAGAAATCCGAGAGTACAGAATCAGAAAGTGAACACGTGATCCTCAACGGTTGTTCGTTAACGAATGGCACGAATAGACGGAACAATAACCCTGATACGAGAACTGACTCAAATAGCAATCCAAAGCAGATTTCGTGTCAGCAGCTTAAGCCTGTCATTCAAGAACGACCCGGAACAGTCCCGAGTCCGTTAAAATACAGAGACGATGACGATGAAGGAGAAGATATTCTTTCTTCTTCGGATGACCATATTTACGAAAACTCACAAATTCGAAAACCATGCTATAGATTTGCCAATAAATCACGGAGTACAGATCAGTTGAGTTCCTGATGATATAATGGTGACATGAACTACAAGATATCTTCGTGACAACTTTCCTCCCCGGTAATGTGTAGTTTTGAATGATTAACAACAGTATTTTCTTATCCATGGGTTATTTGGAAGAATAATACTTTGCAAGATAAAAGTGGATACCATGCGTCGAGAATGGGAGTCGAAAACTCGATCCGACCGAGTGTGCCATAAACGGTCTGTTCGATCCAAATACGCGACTTACCCGTTCCTGAACTACTAGAGAAGAGCTTTTGCCGAACTGTTTAACCTTGTACTTGTGGGTGGGATAAAGGTGTAAAATAATTGATAAAACACAACATGAAGGGCTGCAAATGGGGCATTATGGAATTAAGTTTTCATAATCATCACTTCTTCCTTAATTAATGCCTCCTTTTCACAAAATAATATTCTGTGTTAAAGGACGGAAAGGGCTGGGTTTTGCAATACAAAGCAATCACGGCTTAATGTATTAATTGAAAAAAGTCCCGAGTATCTAGGAGAACTGATTATAGTAAATTATATTACCAAATTTCAGGTTTACTCGAGAGAGAAATGGTAAAACGGAAAAAAGAGAAACAAATCCAGTGTTGAGATGCTACTGTTTATGGTAACTCCCGTAGGAACTGGTAAACGCCAAGCTGGTATATAACTAATTACCTAGGAAACATTTTACGTCTAGTTTAATCAGTCATGGTGGCTGACCTTATAGACGACAGATATTACTCTCGGGCCTTGTTATAAAAGTGGAGACAATGGCAGAGTGGGGTTCGAACTCACAACCTTGCTATTATGAGTCCAATGCTCTAGCTAACCACTAGACCACACGACCCGTGAAATACTGTATATTGCTATGACTGTCCAAACATCAGCAATGGAAACCTATCCCTATCTAGATCTGAGAGCACATTCCGAAAAAGATTTTTTTCGTTAAAAAGAATGCTCAATATTGGACTAAGCTAACAAAAATGAACAATCGAATTCTGTCAATAGGAATCATATTCTCTTCAGTGAAATAAACCTTGCTTCATTTAAAAAAGGTAGTATTAAATTTTCAAGTTAAGCGATGGAACTAATCTAAGTATGACTATTTTCCTTAAATCATGGTATCAATATTCTTCTATTTCGAATTATTGATATTCTGTATTTGAGTGTTATTTTTATTAATCGAATATTAGATCATCGGCATGAGGCCGAGCTCTCAATATTCAACCCACATCCATTCCCTACACCACACATCAACGGTCTAGATGGCGGGGCACGGCGGTTTGTGGATGTAATCATCGGAGCCCTTTCCGCCAGTTCGCTTTCAGTGGGTTACTATGTTTCGCAATTTCTTTTAATTTGTACTTGCCCAACAAAGCAACACTTGCACTAATGTAACCCACTGAAAACGAATTGGCCATACTCTGTAATAAAGTACTCTAATTGCATCCATATTCGAGGCAATATTCGAGCATGAACCGCCATCATTCCAAATGCCACAGCATACCTTACGCTACGTCGACCCGAATTTGAAATATACCGTTATAATAATCAATAATCAAATTAAACCATGCAACAAACTAGAGTCCAAGTTCTGAATCGTCGTATGAATACTTCAATCCATTTTAATGGCTATTCCATTCCTCCTCATATTAAGTTAAATTCAAAATCGTAATGACGTCATAAAAAAATATTGCGATTAAAGCAAAGTGCGAAGATCACCAAAGGACTCCATAAGGATTAGCTAAGATGTTTAGCCAATTTGGTCATTGCTCTTAACAAAAGGATTGCAACTACTTAAATTGTTGAAATTAGTATTCTAATATTCATCCTGAACTTCAAATAAGATCATTATATTAATAATAAAAATAATCAAATTTTCAGTTTTGTCCAAAATCGGAAATTAGACCACTCGTAAAAAGTAGTGTGCTGTGGTCTAAGCCGGTGATGTATGATCGCCCCTTTACTCTCTCGATGAAGTATTCTTTGACTCTGCCCAGTAAGAGGTGATGTATCCCATTCTTTTTTTATCAACTTCTGTGATTGTCTCTCTCTTTAATTTATTCGAAGAAAATATAAATTTACACCTTTGTTTTTCAAATCCGTGCGAGTAGGCCGCCAAATACAAATCTCTTTCTGACACCCAAACACACTCAAACACACCCATCCGCATTCTCCCTGGCCCCTCCCTGCCCCCACACTTCTCTTTCTCTCTCTTCCCACCCCCTCCCCCTCAGATCATTCTCCCTCTCTATTTTGCAAGTCTGATTCTATCACATAAACTCTCCCCAATCTCTCTTCTTTTCTTTCTCACATTATTCTTCCCATTCAATCTCCTTATTCATTTCACTTACGTTACTACATATGACTTTATATGCCGACTTTAACGTAGAAATTAGTGTGTGCATCGTGATCTATTTCCAATATTTTTTTTTTAGTACGATCATGATTATTTGTATATTAGAATTTTTTTCATTTTCTTTGATTCACCACCGACTGGGCATTATTATGATTGAAACAGACTCTTTCATGCGTGGCAATATATTTATGTACTTTACTATGTTTGTATGATGATGTTTTTGTAACAAAAAGTACATGTATGAAGTTGATGATTGAATATTTATACAATTAAAGATAAAAATAAAACTTGAAATATACTTTACTGGTGGAAATCTCTCTATCTTTTGCGTCATTATTTCACTTGTCATCATTTATGGTGCAATATGTACATGCATGTATGTACATAAATTCACGTAAAGATGTAACAATTAAAAAAAAAATGTCGAAAGTTTGAAAGAAATCGGAAGAATTTGAAAAAAAAGAGCAAAGTAGAGAGACATTATGGTTGTGTCATGAAATAGTAACACTATTCATTCAAAATTAAATTAAAATAGCCCTTTGCATCATCCTACCCCCCCCCCCCCCCCACAAAAAAAATTATAATTTCTTGGTATCAAACCTGACCTAATGTCATTTGAAGAAAACGGGAAAATCCTTGGTGTGAAATACTTTCCAAAGAATATGAAATGCCTAACTGTTACACCTGGAAAGGGGATCATCATAACACATTTACACATAGAGTAATTATTAGTTTGTTATATTTCAAAAGCCTGACACCCATGTCCACACACCTCCAAGTTTAACATGCATTGATTGTCTCTTGACATATACTTCCCTTTGTTTTCACACACTCTCACACACCCACTTATATGAAAACAGCACTGTATAGAAACAAAAGTTTCAAGATATATATTTGCCAATATATATTTCATATATGCATGTATCTTATGTTCTCAACGGATACATTCAGCATGTTATTACAACTAACCATGATTCTATATATAAAAATAATACAAGGTTTGAAAAAATACCATCATTGATTCAATGTTCAGAAAGATATCAAAATTATTCAGATATTTAAAGAACATTAATTAACATGTAAATGTACGGCCCAATCAATCAATTGCAAGTTCGAGAATAGCTGTGATTAATTAATAAATAATGGAAGAAATACACGTATATAAAGACCTTATCTTATTGAATAATCCAGTTGCGGTTCAGGGCCCAATGCTGAGTGATCAATCTTATAACTGATTTGTAACGATCGATCACTCATCAATAATCAAAACAATCTAATGCAAAAATAGGCCTCATCATTAATTGCACCAATTTTTAAAAAGAATGATGATAATACTTGCAGAACAACAATAGATTCTCAACAGACTTTCATTTACTATGATGAATTAAGATATTTAATAATTATCTTTGCAAATCAATTTCAAATCAAGATTTAATTTTCCTATTCAATAATTGTACTGACATTAAGAAACAAATAAAGCTATATGACATTGCACATTCAAATTTTTTTTATTAGGTTATGATACTACATCTTCACACTTTTCTATAAATCAATGTTTAAATTATGTATTTGCACAAATTATCATATAAAATATTTTAAAAACATAATCCTTTGCCATTGCACACTATGTTCATTTTTTCATACAATCAAGAAAACTACATCTGAATCTACTTGCATGTCATGGTCTTGCAAAATGAACTATTGATGTTCCTATATTGTATGATATGTTTGAATGCAGATATGATACTAGTATTCAAATATGATGCAGACAAATATTGGTTGATTGTTTGAAAGTGCAGTATAAGCAATCACACTTCAGAAATGAATTTCTCTAAGTGAAAATACATAAGTGTTCGGGGTTTTTTTAGCTCAAAGAATTTACAAAAAGAGGAAAAAGTAATGGCACACTTCCACATGGCCAAGCTATTCACATTAAAACTCTTTGGATTATGATTAGGTCATAGGAATGTTCTGTTCATAGAAAATTCTATGGAAAAGGAAACATACATTACAAAAATTATCAATGTTTTGGTTCAGCTTTCAGAAAATTAGGAAGTACAAAATCATGAAAACAAATTGTCATGAATGATCATAAGAATATTATTTATAAAAATTGGAAGCGCATCCCTTTAAAACAAAAGTAACACACACACAGTATGTTATCCCAACTTCTGTATGAAAATAATGCCTCTGTGCATATCATGCAAACTAGATTTATAAGTAAAATATTTAAGTCCAAGTCTCTTTCCTCCAATATCAATTACATGCATATTATACTTAAAGAAGATTATTCTGAATTCTAGGATTAAATATGTTCCATTCATATAAATAGGAGTTACAATATTATAATAATCTAATAATAATATAATAATAAGATAATGATAATAGTAGTTATAATATCATTTATATGAAAGAAATCAAATACCAAAATAAGCCTTACAACTTAAAATCACATAATACCTACACATTTGAAACCTATTCCCTCGTTTGTGTCTATTAACCAATTAACAAGATTCCAATACTAAATAACAAAATCAGGACATTAATTTCTTCTTGTGATTTTTTTCTTAAAATAACAAAATCATGATAAATTTACTTTTCCTATAATCTAGCTTGAGAAATAATACTAAAAATACTCCTAACAACAATAACAATATCAAATGTTTGTTGAGTGCTTTTTACACTTGTTTCTAAATGCATATTTTCTGTGTACATCTCAAAATCGGGTATCAAAATCAAATTAAAGAAATAAAAAATAGAGTGGCTATATTACCTCAAGACACACCATAGTTAAAGTATTATTATATGTAAGTACACAGACTTTGTTTAGGGCTCATATAACTGAGCCAACACTTCACATAATGGCCAATTTTAACTTGGTTACCCAAGCGAATAATGGCCTACTTTTTATAAAAGTAGTACTAATCAGTAATGATCTTCCATTCAGATCATTTCATAGTAAAAACCCAATGTTTTACTTCATGAACTATTGCATAAAAAAGTCTTAGGTAATTATAGAGTATATGTGTTTGATATAAAACACTAAATGTAGAAAACATATTCTCATTTTATTCCTAATTGAAAATGTTCCTGAGCTAGTCACCTAATCACCTTGACTCATCCACCATCATTGAGTACTTCTCAACACCTCAGAACATTGAAAGCCTAACGGTTGAGTCACACATTATTACATCAATAATATATCAATAATCATTCTTTAGTACTAAATATTTCACAATAACATTCTTCATTTTGTCAGTAATGATTTTTTGGGGGGGCATACTCTGCCAATGACTTCAACTTACAATGACTTAGGGGGTGTTGCAATGAAATATTTGCAATCAGTTGCAAATATACTGTTGCAATTTTACAACTGATAGATCAACGATAGTTGTAGCAAATCATATTCAACTTCTTGTTTCAAGGAGCAGATTAGCAATCAATCACGAATTTGCAATCAATTGCAAGACATATGATTGATTTAGGGACCAATAATAGACTTGCAATTGATCGCAAGTTTCTTGCAACACCTCATTAGTGACCTGAATTACAGTCTAACCAGCTTGATTAAATTTGGTGACAACATCTACGTTGATATTCTTTTCTCCTGTCTTTGTCTGTCAAAACAATGGCCAAGTTGTAACCCGTAACTAAAACCAGTTTGGTCAGCAGATCTGCCAACACGAACAAGAACATTTCAGTATTGTAAAAAGCTGAAAATCAATATTTTGGTGAGGAATTCAGTATTTTCATTGGACATCACATAAAAGTGAGACTTTAGAAATCAGTGGTTTTCAAGAAACCATCAGTATTCTTCTCATTTTTCAGTACAAAATACAGAAAATCAGTATACTTGGCAGCTCTGGGTCAGTCTCTCTCAGTGTATGGGACTGCATTGAGCTGTGTTATGCTGCCACCTTGTGATAGAATTGTGCACATGCAATCACCCTGTTCTCCATTAATTGTGAGAGCAATTCAACGTTTCAATAAATTAAGAGTTTCAAGACTTTATTTTGGTGGCAGCAGTGGGATTCAACCCTCTGTCACCAATTCAACTTGGGACTAGGACTACAGGGTAAAAGGGACATACACAGGGCATTTGATAGATGCCCTGTGACATAAAAAACATAGGCCCATATTTTGAAGTCGAGTTTGACTTAAACTCAGGTTTAAAGTTGTGGTAGAGATATCATATTTCAGCTCATTTGGCTCTCAAATTATTCATAATTGTCTAGGAAGTATAAATAGATGATTGTGTTCACCATCTGGGCGTTGTGGCGTGCGCCTGTAATCCAAGCTATGTGGGGAAGTTACAAATTGATGCAGAGGTTCGAGGTTCGAGCCCTGGTCACGTCTTTCGGATGGTGACGTTAAAGGTCGGTCCCAGACGTAAATAATCATATCTGATTGATACACGTCTGACAAAACTCAAATACACACACACACACACACACACCATCGATGAATCATGAAAGAGCACAATAAACATAAGAAACATACAACTTAATAAAAATTTTGACACTTTTGGCTTCCCATAATTTTAGCACAGAGTTAGACCATGGTCTAAGTTAAACCTGATTTCAGAATACTGGCCATACAATCTAATGATTGATAGCTAGAGTATATATATCTAGGGCAAACCTTGTACTTTAGGAGTTACAATTGATTGTATCTCTTAACCTCATAGGACCCTGAAGTCGTAAGTAATAATAATTTAAGAATATACTGGTAATGTTCAGAGATAGGTTCCATTCAATGAAATCTAAAGTCAATAAAGTATGTTAGACCTCTATACCTTGCCCACATTCAGCTTATTAAATTTCACAATTTCAGTAGCTTATCACAGCAGCATACCATATTCCATTGATACAAGTTCCATGAATAAGGCCCCAATATTTCAAAAGCTTCATACAATGGCTTTGTGGTTATACAAAATATAAGACAACTCCACTCAACTTTACTTGAGTTCTTTTTTGCTAGTGTTGGGTAGAGCCAGCGCTGTTAGACCACCAATAGCGAGTAGGACAGCTATCAAAATCATGGGAATGGCACAGTTCAGATCTATAAGAACACCAAACATGAGGCTTCCTATTATAGCACCCAGTCGGTTCAGTACTGATTGAACTCCCAATGCCGTACTCCTGTCAACCGTCAACAAGATAAAAGATACATGTTAGAAAACATAAATGATTAGCACATTCAATATGTTATCTTCTTCCAGTTCGAGTGGTCTACTGACATTACTGATAATATTCCAAGTCGCCGGTCAGCAAAACTATCATTTTTTGTTGTTGTGGGGGGTGTCATATTTTGAATGGGGTGGCATCTGACCAGCAATCATTCTCAGTAGACCTTTTAGATTATAACTTTTGTCTTAACCACCCCCCCCCCCTTTACTCAACAAAAATAATTGAAATCTCATGATTACTTTCAACAAAATGATTTGAATTCACAATGACTCATTTCTCGTCATTCCTACAGGATTTAACCCTGTACTACTGAATTACCCCAATTTAAAAAATCAAGTTTCCATAGCCCATATGTTAATGCACAGGTCATCCAGTTAAGATAAGCAACATATTCAAATTGAGTGTATAGGTCACAAACCTGCAGCTAGTAGGATAGAGCTCGACTCCAACCACGTTGAGAGTGTTCCAAGTTATGACAGAGATGGCGCCAAACAAACATGACATGATGAGTACATGGGTTCTCGTTTCTAGGAACCAAATGAAGAACACGCTGACGCCGGAGATGATCATACTAGAAGCTGTGATAAGGCAAAGTGTAGAAGTGTGTCAGTGAATATCATGTCATACCATCCTCATACATCCCAAAGATTCAGAAATGATTCAATTAGAAGTGAAAGAATGCTACTATAAGTCCTCTTTAGGAATTCAGTCCTATGAGTAAAAAACAAATTTTAATAGCAATTGATTATATGAATGATTTTATCACTGATGGTACATAATGATCAACGTAAACAAGTGGAAAATTTAGTTGTAGGATTAATCACTAGGCTATTTGTTAGGGCCTGGTAATCACACACCTCACCTTGGTTGAGAGAGGCAATGTCTTCCCATGGAAAGACATCGGGGTCATGGAGCTGATTTTTAGGATTGACCACACACACTAACATGAATGAAATCAATCATACAATGAGCCCCATGATTACTTGCTACAATTCATTTCAAAGGGAACTGCCTTGTGTGCACCCCAAGTATTTTCTTGTAATTAAGAGATGACAGCAATGTATTGTCATATATCTAGCATTCCTCTGCAATTATATTACACTTTTGCAGTTTAAGCCCGTCTACACTGCCTATGGCTTTCATTTTGAGTCTGCTTCCCTATACTTTCCATCAACATATCCTTTGGAAGACAATGGTGCCTGTCTATGAGTAAGAGAACATTCAGCTTTTCTTACCTTATGGGCCAACTGCTTTAAGTCATTCAACCTCGTACATTAGCAATAATTTAATGCGTGAGCTTTTATTCATTCCATGACACTTGAGTAAACTTCTCTATTGATCCATATTCGCATGACATATTATCATTTAATAATAATAATAATTGGCATTTATATAGCGCTTTATCAATCTACGACTGTTCAAAGCGCTTCACAATTATTATTACCCAGTCACTGGATTCATAGCATTTCAAGCCGCCTGTTAGGCGCACACTTGCTAAACCAACCACAATGACGGTTGTTTCCTACCGGTACCCAATGAGCACCTGGGTGAGAGTGGCAAAGTGTGGATTGACGCCTTGCCAAAGGGCGCTAGGCCATGGTGGGATTCGAACACACGACCCTCTGATTACTAGGCGAGAGTCAGAACCGCTACACCACGGCGCTTCCACGTATTTATTAATTCTGCATTTTTTCATCTTGTCCATAAACGTAAGAAAGGTAATATACATGGAAAATAGTCCACATTGCACTCACTTATAAGGAGTTTTCTACTCAGTCTATCCATGAGAACTATTGTCAAGAGATTTCCAGGTAGGTTGGATAGGGCTGTGTAGAACCCATCCACGTATATACGATCACTTGGTTCGGTAATGTTGGTCGATTCATTAAAAGTACTGCATGCCGAACCACCATACTCTACTCTCTTGAATAGCTCGGGAAACCACATGAACAAACCGTAATACCTGGAATGGAGTAAGAATACATAAATAGCAAAATATTGGATAATAATTGCCATACAGGAGGTATTATGTGACAAATAATTTGATGACAATGGGTTTGATCCCACCGCTGCCACCATATCATACTTGAAACATTACAAACAACTTGGGTAAATCTACATTCTACATTTAACATTCCTCAAAGAGGAATACAGAGTGAAGTACCATGTTGCATCGCTATTACATATATGACATATTATATGTGGATGGACAAATGATGATAACAGTATGTCCTTGTAAAGAGCTCAAGACTGTCAAATATGGCACTCCTGGCACTTCACAAAAGGTTCACATATAACAAAAACAATCAATAAATAGTTTTTAATTCATTCTTCACTACAATTTATTTCATTTAATCTGATTCATCATTTATTCATTGATCTATTTATCATTCATTCATTCACAAACATATTAATATAACTATTCATCTATTTCTTTATTTTCCCATTTCTGCAAATTCACTTTACATTCACTTGACAACCATAGATTTTTATAATAAAAACAAGATTTTGCACCAGTCATTCTCTGGCAGAAAATGCACTACTTACCCAAATGAAAGATTGAATATAATGACAAGCATAGCTATGGTGATTCCAGTCAATGGTTTCTTAAAGAGTTGTTTTGTCGCTTGATAGAGAGCGAGAAACTGTTTCCACAAGGATAACTTGGTACCATCTTCTGCATAGAGCTGTCTTTTGTTTGTACCTGATGGTATGAGGTGAGTTACCTGAAATACATTTTTGGAAAATCAGTTAAAAATTCTATCTCTGTCAAATTGAATTATATTCAGACAATTCAATATGGTAACATTTATCTGATCACTAAAATCATGCAAATATGAAATAGGAGTATAACTTACTGGATAATCGCTGGGCTTGGCTCCTTTATGATTCCAAGAATAGATCTTCCTCATAATGGCAAGGGCTTTCTCCTCATTTCCTTGCTGTAGTAGTATACAAAATAGAATATTGTACATCGCATCTCTGAAACTAACTTTTAGTTCAATTGCTGAGAACACTTTTACTGAATGATAGTGAATGGCATATAATATCATCACATGTGAATCATTTTTAATGAACGTTATGTCAGGATATCAGCACATATATAAAAAACAAACAAATTGAAGGAAAAATTAATTACCTCCAGCAAATACTTTGGGCTCTCTGGCATGATCATGAATGTGATGACCGATGACGCAGCGGGTACGCAACAAACTGCCACGAAGATCCTCCAACTCTCGTAGCTAAAGCCATCGTCGTTGTGGTAACCGATATCCCTGGGTATGATAGCCCAAGCGAGGGCAGCAGTCAGGATGTTGCCTCCCATCCAGAAAGTGGAGAGGCCACTGATCATCTTGCCCCGATGGTTGTTGGGTTGGAACTCTCCAAAGTAGGAGAAGATGACAGGGATAGATCCACCGACACTGATGCAAAGGAAGCAATTCAAAAGAAATGCTCTAAATACTTTTGTACAGCTTTTCATTACATTAAATTTCATTACATAAAGCAAACAGAAAGACAGTTTATACTGTCAGTCTATATATACATATCAAATAGTTGTAAATAATCAATAACAAACTTCTTTTATTCTTTCATCATTCTTTTTCTTGTATTTCTCTGCTTCCCTGAAAATTAAACTATCATACATGTTACAATCATGAAAGTTCATTTGTGTTAGGTGAAGATATTTGGAATTCAATCTTTGATCTTAACAAATTACAGTCTTCTCTCGATAGGATAGGCTGATACAAGCCTCTAAATGTCTATGACCTACAGGGTGTTTCATAGAGATTTATGTCCGACTAAAATTTGCTCTTAAATTCAAAGTTGCATGTGGCATAAAATGCATCACCGCACTAGTCAGGTTATGCTCAGAGGAAGTGGACTACTGCCACAAAAGTTGGACTTCCGGAATACTTCATAGTCCATCAATAAAGTCATGTGTTCGATACACGTGTACACATTAGTATTTAAGCACAACTCTATGAAAGTAACTCTCAGCTCCTGGTGAAACATGAACATGATAATTGGCCGTTATATCAGAAAGGTCAAATAAGGTCACACAGGCAGCAGAGGGTAGCAGAAAATTCTGAGGTAAATTTTCTCGTGTGTTGAGATCAAAAGTTGAAATTTCTGCAGAGTTACAAGAGGTAGATTTCGAAAAAGAAGTAGGAGTTTCTCACCCGACACCACTGAGGAATCTCATGACGAGGAAGAGCCAGAAGTTTTGACAGACGCTTGAAGCAGCACCGAAGAAAGCATTACAGGTCAAGGAGTAGATGAGGATCTGACGTCGTCCTCGGATATCAGCCAAGGAGCCCCACAGGTAGCCTCCTACTAACATACCTGCAAAATCACAAATACAGTGGACAGTCAGAATGGTGCGATCTGAGGTTACAATTATCATGGTGATGCATGCAATCCTGGGCCCTGTCTTACAAAGAATTACGATTGATCTAATCACTCGCAACTATGGAAAGCCAGCAACGTAAACATCTAAAATACATGTTTGTTCAAAATATTTTCTAGAAATGACGTAAATTCATATATTTACTGTTTTCTTGACAATTCAGTATGCTTCTCTTTGTTTTCAAAGGACATTGAGCAAATTTCCTAAAGAAAAAATTATGACATTGATGGATTTCCATATACTTGAGATTGATCTGATCAATCGTAACTCTTTGTAAGACGGGGCCCAGGAGATGTAATATAAAGCTTAGCGATCTAATTTAGGGCTGGTTTCTGGGATTGATGCATTGAATGTTGAGTATAATCAATCACTAAATTCAACCAAACAAACAATCGCTATTTATATATATTATTATATATTAAGGGCACTGGGTCTACGAGTATTGCAATAAAAAAGGCTGAATTACTTCCAAAGACTGAGTGTGAAGATCATGTTATGTTTCTGGATATTGCATTCAATAGTTTCTCAAGTAGAGTATTGAATACAAATAAATCCCCATATCTTATTAGACATGCATTCTGAAACCCCTAGCACCCCTAACCCTAAAGGATAAGTTGGTCAGTCAAACCAGATCCAAAGTACACAGCGAGAACAAAAATGGGACGGACAGACGGATGACCCTGAAGTATAATTGCTTGGGCAACCACCTGCAGTGCACAAAGACATGAAAAGAAAAGGCTGTATACTGACCTACGAAGATGATGGACGTGAGAGCTCCTTTCTCTACACTGTTGATGTTCATGTCCACCGAAGCATTGGGTAGGAGGAAGGATACACTGAGAATCTCCACTGCATCGCTCATGTTAGCCCAGCCACAGACTATCAGTAACAGGGCATGGAACTTTCCAAAACCTACATGGAACAAAATAGAGATACGCTGTAGAATCAGCAAACAGCTTTAATAGTAACAAGAAAATTATCATTAAAGGCATTGGTAACTAATTACACCACATGAAATCAATTTTTGAAAAATATGTTAAACACATCCATAAACTATCAGGAACAGGATATGAGACATTCTGAGACTGAATGCAACATATAGGCATCTATTATGTGGGTGCGTCGTGGTCTAGTGGTTCTGACTCTCGCTTTTCAAACAGAGGGTCGTTGGTTCGAATCCTAGCCATGGCGTTTTTTCCTTCAGCAAGAAATTTATCCACATTGTGCTGCACTCAACCCAGGTGAGGTGAATGGGTATGCGGCAGGATTAATTCCTTGCATGCACTGAGCACCGGTGATGGTAGCTTGAGCTTAAGCCGGGGTAATAATAGCAAGCGCTTTGTATCCTCAGGCAAAAAGTGCTATCAATATAAATCCAGCTATTATTATTATCTTCAATAATTCAACTTTGCTATAAAAAAAAAAATATATATATCCCTGGGTACGTTGATACAGTGGTTTGATCAAAATAAAATTTAAACAAAATAGATAAAATAGTATTAGTGAACGGTATTTTGTTTAATGTTTCAATCATGTATCATGCACATCCATGGATTATTAGTAAAAAAAAGGCATCTCTTATAGATTGTTTGCATGATTTCTGTGGGAAAGATAAAGATCAGAATTTAACCACTTGATTCATTTACATGTACTTATACTCATGCCATTTTTAATCTACTCATTCTTCTACCCTTCTATTTGATAAAAAATATTTCAAGCCAGGCAGAAAATAAAATCGATATAAATATATTCGTGGAGCCTTGTGGTCCAGTGGATTAGTCTCCAGATTTTAAAAGAGAGGGTCGTGGGTTCGAATCCCAGCCATGGCGTAATTTCCTTCGGCAAGAAATTTATCCACATTGTGCTGCACTTGACCCAGGTGAGGTAAATGGGTACCTGGAAGGGTTTATTCCTTGAACGCTTTAGCGCCTATTAATACGGTGGGTCAGCTACAGCTAGGGTAATAATATGATACCAAGTATCAAAAGCACAGTTGATTATATGCACATAGTAACTGCGCTATATAAATGGACATATTACTATTATTGTTATTACCTGCTGCTTCAACAGCATCACTGTAGGTCGCCTCTCCATCTTTTGTATATCCTGTCAGAACAAAATACAAAGTCAAGATAAAACAATATAATATGACAACATCAGTAATGATTTAAAAACTAGCTATTAAATACGGATGGCGCAATTTAGCCTGAAGGTAAATCAATTGCACAGCATGTAAAAATGACACTCAATTTGAAATACAGTCATTCTTATGGTATCTTTTTATGATACAATCAGTGGCGGATCCGTGCCCCCCCCCCCTTTGAGAAGCAAAATTAAGATTTGTAATGTGAAAATGCCATTAAAACAGAGGTGTGACCCCCCTTTGAAAGTGAAGACCTTTTTTTTTTTTTTTGCTTGTCAAATTTTTCGTCAGAAAAATGTGCCCCCCCTTTTGGAAAATCCTGGATCCGCCCCTGGATACAATGCCCAAATGGTCAGAATTGTACTGTACATGCATTGAAGCAGTTGCAGGGCCAGGCGGCAATATATGTGTATGTCTATATATTTCTACTCCTGGGCCCTGTTGCATAAAATTTACCATTATGGTAACTTTGCAATCCAATGGTGACTTGTATGGAATCCTAGATTTTGATTGGTTGGTGATCAGCATAACCACGGTAGTTATCATCGGATGGCAAAGTTACCATAGTAGTAACTTTTATGCAACGGGCCCGCGAGTAAAAATATATAGACATACACATGTATTGCAGCCTGGGTAGAAATAAATTACTCGTATATGGCAGCGGTAGATTTGTGCATTTGACTTCCCTGCTAATAAAATATAATCACTTTTCATATGTAGCCAGTGCAGTTCTATAAAGGGTGATAAAAATGAATATTTGTTTGAGAATGTCAACTTAGTTTGTACAGCAGTAGCACACATGTATGTAGGGGGGAGGGGAAAGGGAAAATACAGGGGCTACCTTTTCCCACCTCTGAGCTGTCATTAAAAATTTCCTTTCAAATTCTATGGTATGTTCAGGAGCTTGTTTTTGCAACATACAGGGATAAACCGTTATCATTCCCATTCACACTGAGCAGTTATCTCATTATTTGGCAACCCAGGTTTGGTGAGTTGGTGTGTGAGTACCTATATAGTAATCCTTTTGAGGCCGAGTTCTCATGAAAGGCCTATACAATGCGTCCCACAAAAAAACGAAACCGAGGTTTAGAGATTATTTATCATAACTTAATCACAAATATAATAGACAAAAGACGTATCATTGTAAAGCATAGATTGTCCTCTTTCAGCTGGTATAACATACAAGATTTTTCATCCACGCATGAGTGAGTAAAAACAATTTGAAGAAAGGATAGCAAAAAGTCATTTGGCGGGGGGGTATCAGAATTCCAAAAAGAAAATCACATGCCTCAAAAGTTCAATATCTGCTCTTTGATTTGATAGCTGAATCGCAGAAAATGGTTAAGAAATAAGAAAATTTATGTTCCCTCGAAACAATGCTTGTATTTCCATAATTTCATGAAACATACATGCTTTCACTGGTTTCCCAACGAAGCTATCGCACAGTTAACAAAAGACTTTCTGCATGGCTGATCGTCAACAAAACGTGTTGAGTTAGTCCAAAAGCTATCCTGTAAAACCTCTTCACTTTATGAACTTACTGGAATTCAAGCCTTCTTTCAAATAAACAGAACTTTGTTATTTCTCGACCGTTTTCTGTAATTGAGGTATCAAATTAAAGAGCAGATATTGAACTTTCTAAAAATATGATTTTCTTTTTAAAACTCAGATTCCGCCCACCAAGTGACTTTTTTGTTTCCTTTCTTCAAAATATTTTTACTCACTCATGCGTGGATGAAAAATCTTGTATGTTATACCAGCTTTCATGTAGTTGTTTTTTATGTGATCATTCAATTGGAGATAAACAGTGGCAAAACCTTACAATTGCATTTTATGATCCGAAAGTTAGCAATACTTGTGCAGGGGCTTGGAAAGGTCATTACTTTTGTTTTCTTTTTACTTTTTTTCAGTTAGGTAAACATAATTTTAAAAAATATCAAACTTTTGGTAAACATATCCTGCCCTGCATTCCATGGACATGGGGGGGGGGGGGCACTTCCAATCCCCTGCAAGTTTGGCGAGCATTAATTATGAACTTTGCACATCTTTCATGAATGCGTTCATGACATAACCTAATTCTAATTTCTAAATATATGAATGTGTCTCCCACCAACAAATACAAAATTTCCAGTAAAAAGGACTACTACTTGATAACAAGTGATACTTTATCAACCTAAAAAAATGAAATAAAATGAGATAAACAGATAGCAGTGGAAATGATGAATATCATTAAGGGTCTCTGAACACAGAGCACTTGGAATATATTAGAGAAAAATGAGGAGCATAAAGGTACAGATAAGAATATTAAGGAAAACATTGGCCTGCATGTAGGTTCACACAGACAAGATTCACAAAAAAAATAGTGTTCAAAGCTTAAGTTATTGAGTGAATTTAGTTCAATTTATCTATTACAAAGTGAGCATCTATTATCATTATAAATTCATTGTGCCTGGAACCCACAAAGCAAACAGAATCACTGTAGGTGCATGGTTTCAGACCGCCTCGAAGTTTGTCAGTTCCAGACTGTATTTTGGTAGTGTGAAAGCAAATTACGGGTAATCTCCCCGAAAGAAAATACCCGCTAAAAAGTAGGTATTTGTCAAAATTACGAGAACTTTCGCAGGGATTATTCCAAGGTCGCAGGTATTTTGGCAGTGTGAAAGCAAATTACGAGAACTTTTAGCTCAGCGTGTAGTTGGGCATGGGCACCATGGGTGGCTGCTGAGCTAGCAATTTCAGAATCTTGCACCTTACCTGCTTATCAGACCATACTGCGCATCCTCGTAACTTCAGGAACTTATCCCGAAGGGTATGTTTCGGGGCGGTGTGAATGCAGAAATAAATAACAGGTATTTTTTAGCCTGAAAAAGGTTCTGGTAATTTAACGGGGATTCTTGTGATCGAGGCGGTTTGAAACCACCTTGTGACCTGCAGGTCTCTCCTCTTGATATAACTAATTGGGGGAGTGCAAATGGACCAATAAACAGAGGAGCCAACCCCAAACTTGTAGGCCCTATTTATATGAATAGTGCAGTGGATTCTGCATAATACATGATATGCATGAATTGAACATGCCTAAACTCATATTTTCAAATCTAGTGTGTAAAGTATGATATATATTTATATTAATTCAAAAGCTCATATTTGTATGGTTGAAACATCTTTTATCATACTTTATATCAATTATATATATCAATTGATATTGATCAGTCATATCAATTTTATAGCATGCCTTTTAAAAAGTAAAGACTATTCAAATTATCAATGAGATGTTATGATCACAGGCACTTTATTGACCAACACCATGGAAACTGACCAAAAGTGCGATAAGGAAACTGAAATATAATTGTACAGTAGAGCCTCAAGTGTTGTACTTTACCATTTGGGCTAGTTTGTTCACCTTACAGTTCAACTGCATGTTTTCATAATTTATGCATACTGAGGAAGTGACCCATATTTATAATCTGTGCTTCAAGTACCCTTTGAGCACCCATTCATATCAGCTCAGATATTTAATCTGGTCATATGATGGTATAATTAATAATATATTATGGATCTCAACCACAGTCAGGTGCTTAGTATGGTATGGTTCATATCATACAATACAGAGATGTGTTTGTATGTTTACAGTTAATCCTTTGAAAGAGTCCATGTATTGGCATGAGAAAAAAAAATAATGCATCTATGTGCAAACTAATTACTAGTTCATACATTGGTTACCAATTAAAATGTAAAAAGTTGTTGCCACATATTTGTGATTCGCAACAGTAACATTAACAAGTTGTTGTTGCTCACTGATTTGTTTTGTAAAATTTTCTACAAAATAATAGTTACCTTTAAATGTTTCATCTGGAAGGCATGTTACAAAGTCAAATGAAGAAAAATATTCATTCTGAGAAGCATTTAATCAAGAATATCATTATTTCAAATTCAAAATGATGTTGTTTCATGTGGGGTACTCCAGTGATGCATGATATAAATGTATAGTTTTTGTTAAATGCATTGTCTATCACATGTTTTTATGTTGAAATTGAATTCAAATAAAACAGGGAATATAATGTGGTATCTCCCGACATTTAACTTCAGTCAATATTATCATTACCTATAGGCCTACAGTAATCCTGGCTAATTTTGACATAAAGTGTATACAGTACAGGCGCACATCATGCACGGCGTGGAAATATACTTAAAACTTGCGCTTGGGTATGATTAAGTGGGAATACAATTATTTTGGACCCTAGTACATTTTAACCGTAACTAGGCCACTTTGACATACCTTGTGTCAAGTTAATCATTTAGACTGACAAAATACACTTTTATATTGTATATTTGCCTCATTCAAGTAATAATCATGCAAATTTAGTCCCTCATGATACTGAGATTTAAGGTAATGACCAGTAAATTTGAGATCAAGGTGAAAATAAGTAGAAATGAAAAAAAAAGGTGCTGTATCAAAAGGATTTAAGATGATGGTCTACATACATCTAGATGTGATGAATATAGATGAACACAATTAAGGCTACATGGGGAATAATGAGTATAGAAAGACACAGCAAAAACAAGAAAATGAACTATTTTGAGATGAGTTTTGATTTTGGCAATTTCAAAGATATATTGGAGAAGGAAAACAAAATACATGCCATTTTTTATTTTGGCCGAGTCTCCACCTCCCGTGCCATGCTGTACGAGGGAACCTGCAGATATCAGAAGACATGCGAATGTACTAGGACTGCACGAAATGATAATATCAAAATATTGAGACAATGGAACTTCATGACAGATATTAAATGGGTCCAAGATATATCACCCATCAGAAATTGTAAAAAATTGAAAAAGCAAATCATTAAAATACTGTGCAGCCCGAGAATCTGTATTTGACAGGTAATGATAACACAAAGAGATGATTCTTAGATTTTGAAAATGTAAAGTAAGAAAACTGAACCAGTCGTAGACTGTCATGCTGTGCCCCACTCTAAATAATGCTTAATGATTCATCAAATGAATTTTCAATCAAACAGGAAAAAGAGAAAAGCTAGTAGGCTATCAAAATGAACAAATGGGGGGCAAAGTTGGGACATGCCCCCCCCCTCCCTTTGTGAAGATTTTTTTTTTGCTTAGCAGAAAATTTATCAATGGAAATATTTTCATCTGAAAGCAGTGGTGACCCCTGACTATTTCTCTTTTGTCTTATAACTAAATTTGCTTGCCCCTTCCTTTAGGAAATCCTGAAACTGCCCATGAATGAACCATTTGTAAGAAAAAGAGAATGACTGTCAATGGATATATTGCTGATCTTGTCTTTGCTTCTACTGTATATGTTACAAAACTGATATCAAAGGCCTTTCCGACAAGCAGACTTTGGACTCTTGGGAATAAAAGCAATACATTGTATTGAATTGAATGGAATTCATTACCAAATCTCACCGACATACATACCAACACTCCATTGTTAATATAATTGTAATCATTGTTACATATATAGCAATACATAGTATTTGAATTATTGTTAATAACAATATCATGATGCAAAATAATGTGTCTTTCTCTAAATTCTAATACTATCACACGGTAAATATCATGGACATGTAGGTCTACTTTTTCTATCTGATTGGAAATTGGTAATGGTATTGACTTTAACCCTTTTAAATGAAGAAATTTTATTCTTTGATATGACACAAAATTACTGTCTGGAACATGAACTCTTGATGTAAGTAACACATCATGTGCTATCATGATACAAAAAAAATTAACTGGAGGGGGCAAGGAAAGGAGGGGGGGGGGGTGGGCTAAGGTTGCTGACCTTTCAACATCAATAACCAATTTCAGAAGCCATGAAACCAAACTTGAGGAATTTGTGTGGATCCAATATGGGTGTGTTCTTGAAAGCAAAAAGCTGAAAGAATGTCAGTATTTTTTTTTTAATAAAAGAGTACCATATATGTAATCTTATTCTTTGTGTAAATCAGCAATAAATTTGGGAAAATCACAAGTCACATTCAATGTCAAGGAACTTGTGAAAAAAAAGACCCATTAAAAGTGTCACATGTATTGAAATCTTTACTAAGTGAATATTCCTATCTCACAAACCCACTGAAAGCAATTCGTGCAACTTCGATCATACACCAAATATAGATAGAGCATAGTATGTTGGTTTGATTACATGTATGTAGTTTCCAGAAGTTTTGTTTTTTCATTACTTAGTTTTTTACAATTTGGTGGCAAAAGTAGAAATAAAATGAAATAGATTATTATTTTTTGTTATCTATATAGGGCTTGACTTGAATATTAGTTTCTTACGACTGCTTCCAATCAAACATATGGACCTTGATATATTATGCCAGTAGGTGCTATATTTGGAGTTGAATTAACAAAAAAATCCATAGAACTTACTTGTTTCATTGCAGTTAACTTCATCTTGATCAACATCATCATCGACCTCTAATCTTGTGTAAGGCACAGATTTATTATGTTCAGCTGACATCTTGCTGAGTTTTGTCACTAAAATACATGTACATGTAATTTAACTCTATCACTGGAACTGGTAAGTAAGCAGTTGGCCGAACTTACAATGTAACTCTTAATCTGTCAAAATGAAAAGGAAATAAAAAAGAAATAAAAATATAGACCCAGTCATAGATCGAGGATTTTCCAGCAAGGGGGGCAGTTTTTCTTCTTTTTTCACAAGAAAAAGAAAGAAAGCGACAAGTTTTTAGTTTAAACTCTAACATTGAAGTGTCATATTCTATAAATTCATGATGTATAAACTAATTTAATTCATATTTTCTCTTCAATTTGGGTGGCTGTAGCCCCGAGGCGGGGGGGGGGGGGGGGTACTCGACCAAAAAGGTGGTAGGTATGTGCCATGGGCGAGACAAAAACGGGGGCTTTGGAGCAGGCTTATTGTAAAAAGGAGGGTCCTCGGAAGGCTTCTGAACTACAAATGTTTGTAAAACGGGTCGCCTGCGTGTGAGTGCATATGCATCCCTATGGAACGGGCGTGTATGCAGCTAGCCCGGCGGCACGGGCACCAGGTGTGCTCGCGCAGAGGCGATGGTCGGACAGCACTCTGCTCTGCAGCCGCTTTCCACCAAAATTGCAGCTCACTGTAGCGAATCAATGCGGCCGGAACGGCATATAACGAAAAATATGCAAAGCTGTGGAATAGATTTCTTCCTTCTTTTTTCTCGATAAGAAGAAAATGCTATTGTAACATGACCGTTTGTACACTCAGTCTCCTTTGCTCTCCTGTAAATTCAATCTCCAAAGCTCTCCTTACTTTAATTAAACTAAAATTATTAAATTGAAGATAGGGTGAACACAATAAATTAGAACTTAACACGATGAAGTCCAGATCAGCACTGACTTTACTTTCCAATCTAATCTTCTGGGAAGTTCTGCCAATGTACCCACATTGGATAATCATAGAAATCAACAAATCAAATAAAAGGAAAATGGTATGAACTATAAAATGAACTAACCCTATTTAAAAATAGGAACCAATCAGAGAATAGAGAGGGGTGATCATGAGTTAAACTGAATCCTAATGAGAATTAAACAATAAGACCATGTGGAGTGGAAAGCTAATGGAAAACCAAAAAGCATGACTGAGGTGAGGGGAAACTGAATGAAAGAATGAAATGCAATGAACCTGTGTTGCTATGTGAGATGTATTGTGGAGATGGAATGAAAGATGAGATCATGACAATGTATGTGGATTATGAGGATGGAAAGAAGGATGAGATGAGTATGGAAAGCCAAATGTAAGAGTACAGATTAAATAAATAAACCTAGCAAAATTTACTGTTACACTATGCTTCGGAGCAGCTTTCTTTGTTCTTTTTGTCAATAAGATATTAAAAATGCTATGCCTTGGAATGGAAATTTGAGTGTAAAAATGGGGGTCCCCTCCGCGGCACATACCCATCACGCATTATATACTGAGTACCCCCCCCCCCCCCAGGGCTGTAGCAAGTGTTGCATGCATGTACTTGGTTTCTCTCAATTACTAATTAATATAAGTTTAAATATTGACTTACATTTCCTCTTTAAACTAAGATATAGATAGTAAATCATGTACTATGTAGATTGTTGAATGATAACATTTGGCTCTTCGAAAAATTGTGAAGCTGGAGTTTCACCTAAGGCTAAGGTTCCGGAAAAAGCAGTTGTTGCTATTGCCGGCACATGGAGATGTTGACCAGTCGATCCTGCTTGGCTTAGCTTCCCCAGGCCAGACTGGCCCGAGCCATAGCACCTGTAAATGGTCTGTTCGTCCTAGCGCTAGCCTTGCCCGCGGTGATCTCCCCGCCCTCAGTCAAGTCCAACGCAACTGCGCTTGTGTGAGTTTTGTTTTTCTTTCACTGGTCGCGAGATGCAGATAGGCCAACAGCAACAAATTGGCTAAAATCGGACAAGAGTTCCATAAATCAATATACAGTTCAAAACATCATTTCTGAAATGAATTCAACGACACAAAACTGCTTAATCATCTCCTCAAATACACTGTTCAGGGTCCGGCTCGTTAGAGATCGCGATCGCTCAATGTAAACATTTGGCATCCGTATATTTCGCGTACAAGACTTTCGATTTATGTATCCATGAAAAGGTAAATATATATTTTGAAATAAAGTATTAATTATTAGGTGGAAACTATTATCATCGTACCCAAAATTATGGTGCAACGTTAAAATATTTGCTTTATTGCTATGAATACTTTTGAGTCTATAATTCATAATTTATCATTATTGTATTTGAATTGTCTCGAAGTAGACTAGCAATTCTTCCAGTAGGGAAACCACATTATATATTATTACCCCTTTCTCGCGATTCCGAATCCTGAATTGGAGTTTAATAAAAGTCTAACAAGCACAGAGCGGGCGTGGATGTCAGACAATTTCAAAATGTTTGCTTGACCAAAAAGAATCTTATCCGTGTTTAAATGAGTTGATTAAACATCCCCTCAAGTCAGTTATAATTTCAAGTTATAAAGGGATGGTCCAGGCTGGATATATTTATATCTCAATAAATAGAGTAAAATTCACAGAGCAAAATGCTGAAAATTTGATCAAAATCTGATAACGAATAACGAAGATATTGAATTATAAACATTTGCATTATAGGCATGTCTTTATAAATATTTATTAGGTGGGCTGATGATGTCATATCCCCACTTGTTATTTTGTATTTTATTATATGAAATTAGGTTTATTCAGAATTTTTCTACCAAGAACCAAAACAATTGGATTGACAACTGATTAAGTGCATTAGTTATTTATTGCCGCAACTTATTTCATCATAATGGAGACATATCATTTACACATGTATGAAAAAATGAAACAATTATGATTTCATGTAATAACATAAGAAAAAGGAAAGTGGAGATGTGACATCATCAGCCCACCTAATGAATATTCATGATGATGTGCATATAACTGTTTTCACAAAATATTGATAAACTTTAACTTTAAAATTCAATAACTTTGTTATTTGTTATCAAATTTTGATGAAATTTTCAGCATTTTGCTTTGTGAATTTTACTTAATTTATTTAGATATACATATTTTCAGCCCGGACAATCCCTTTAAAGGAACAAATTCTTATGTGTGTGATAACTTTGGTATTGTTATTTTTTTTTGTCTTTTCAGATAATACAAAGAAATGTATGGGAAGTTTGAATGATGCAATTGAGGCAGCAGGTAATTTGAAATTTGATAGCCTTTTGATCATTATTTTTTCAGCAACATTATAGGTGAGTTCAAGATCGGTGTTGGTTCTGGTGTTAGTGTTAGAAACATAATTTAGCTTGCCTTTCTTAACACCAACACCTTAAACACCTAGAAGTAAGATTCTCCCCAGGAGCAGCTTACTAACACCAAACAAAAGGTCAAACACCGAGCTTGAAATCAGCCAATGTAAAGCGTAATTCCAAGATGTGCTCCATTGCAGTCTACAATTGAGTGTAAATTACTATTATGATGAGATATTAAACATAACTGATGTATGGACCAGAAAACCACTAATGAAATTAATTTGTCAATATTTGTTTCATATGGTTTAGAATTTTTTTTTTTTTTTGCTGACTTGTGTCAGTTATGTTGCCTGGAACTTAATCTACCTCCCCATCCTTTAAATGAAAATAATAGATTTGGGAAATTTGCAAGCTTTGTGACTGATAGCCTGTAGATGTGTTAAACATAATGTATCAAAAGTTTATTTCATGTGTATGAATGATATAAAGAGGATATAAATATTTTCAAAAGATTCCTAAGAGCTTGTATCTTTTTCCTTTTTTTCAATTGAAAACTGTGTTCTTGTCTTTATTCTCATGAAACTGTAACAACAAATATCTTGATAATTTGTTGTATGTATGTGTACATTGGACAAATAAGTCTCGATTTCTTTGATTTTATTTTCATGCAGGTATATCATTAGGAAGATACGTCTGTGGTTGCTTTGCGGATGCTTGGGGTGACGTCGGTTTCTCATCTTCTATTTGGCCATCAGTGCTTTATTTGGTCTCATTTCAAGTTTCTTTCAGAATTTCTGGCTCTTTTTGTTCATGAAATTCTTACACGGCACATATATTGGGTAACGGACACCTAGATATTTAATCCATAGAAGTGCGGCATATATGCTTTTCTTGATGTACTTACAGTATATCTATGTTAAATCTCAGCTTATCATTAAACTCTATGATATTGTAAAATGACTATGCTGTGAATTTAATGTAAAAATGTTTGTCATCAATATCAATATATTCATATTGACAAACTTTAAAAGTGAAGTTTACCATTAATGACTTGCTCCTCAATAAACAAGGCCATTATGTGATTTATTTCCATTTTCTTCGTAAGATTCATAGCTATCCCTCATTAATTTGTGATTCAAGAATCTATTTTGGCATTGTTTCTTTAACATCCAGGCTTGGTGGAAACATGCCCCTCATCTTTTCTTATGCTGGTGAGTTTCAACCAGCCAGGCACAGAGGAAAGATAAGTACTGTCTGTGCCTTCTGGAAGTGTGGCAACATCATGGCTGCTGCCCTCACGTGATCATACACAGGGCTATTGGTTTCCACAACGATGATTGTTTTAGCTACGAGAGCTTGGGGATCTTTGTGGCATTTTATTGCATACCATCTGCATCATCGATCATAACTTTCCTATGGATGCCAGATAGTCCTAAGTACTTTCTTAAGGTAAGTGTCCTTTGAACCAATTTAATTTACAATGAGTATATTGCAATTTAATTTGTCTTTTTCTTTCTTCGATGTGCATTTTGTAATATTTGTGGGGCCAGGCTCGACTAGCACTTGTGTTATTTTCTGGTCCCATTTACAATGGTATTTTTAAAAATAGATGTATGTGTAACTATCGCTGATGTGGTTTACGGTACACCATGTGAAGTGTTGTAGAAACAGTGGATAGGAGAAGAGAAGAAATTGATAGGCGAGAAAGTGGAGATTTGAGAGTAGAGTATTCTTTCTTGAAAGTAGTCCTGAAACTGTTATGTAATTTGTTTCATAACCGGTAAACGTGAATATTGGTAAATAAATAAATCAAAGTTATAGCCTGATTCTTGTTTTGATTAACGTTCTCAGAACAATTTAAGACAGTGGCAAAACTAAGATGCTAAGGTAATTTTTGGTAGGCCTGCACGTGTGCCTTGTTGATATGTCAGTAAAAAAAATAGGCTCACATTGTCAGGCATGAGTAACTTTATGAGGGGTGTAACATTGCAGGGATGCAATTGATATTTGCAATTGATTGAACAGTTTTTATACATGGGTTGCCTTAGACTTTCGAGTTCTGCTCAATTGTGTCTTCTTTGTGTTACAGGGTCTGTCTGGTTTTGAAAAGCTACAAGTATTGGTGGTGTCTTGATGGGCATTAATTTTGATTGTGTTATGTCTGTTCTTTTTGAAATTTTGAAGAAGATCTACCGTTGGAACAACAAGGGAGACAAAGCCAACAATTATCTAGTAAGTTTAATGGAACAATTGTTTGAATTTCATGCATATTGGGTGACTTTTATAAATATTCTTCATTCCACTGAGATCACTTGGTTTGAATATTAAGGTTTGCGAAGAAAAATAATGGTCAAATAATGAAGGGTGTTTTGTTTTAAAAAATTTTATTAAAAGATATAGAGCAACTTAGCAAGCCATACAGTAGAGGTCTTCCAAACACACAACCTTTACATTTGGGATTTTAAACAAGGACAGTTCAATAGGGAAAATACTGTACCGTATATAATAGTGAAATGATGCAAAATTTTACCTTACCCCCTCCCCCTAGACTCCAGACAAAACAAGTCTAAACAATCACTAGTTTTTGACACACATTGATGATTTATTTGTTTTCTTTCTTTCTTTTTTCCTAGCTTATAGTGTGATCATCTCCGGCATCAGTTTGCTCTTCATTTGGTTCCTAAAAAGAAGAACACATGTACTCATCATGTCAGGCATGCATGGCACCATTCCATGTCGTCAACATCGAACTCTATCCTACATGTTGGAGGTATGTTGCTTTATGTGGTAGTTTATTGCCTAGCTCTTTCTTGTTGACTGCTAAAGGGGAATACCTTTTGGTAATTCCATAACATTATCAACCTTTTTGCATGTCCAGTTCCCAATCATTCAAGACATGATAATTTGAGAGTATATATATCACCCCTTCACACGAAGCACGAAGTGCAGACAGATCTTTTCAGGAAGTTCCCGTATCTAAGGGATGGGATGCAAATATTCAAGGTATCGCTCTTTGGCAAATCCATCACCTGTGAACAGAACCAGGCAAAACAAGTTTTATCCCTCTATTCTCCTGTTTCTCTTCCAGGAGTACCTCACTGGGTTTCATGTCAATGGTGAACAGGATATAGAAGCCATCTTGGAACACTACTGTTTCGCTTTCTTACAGATGTCTACTTTGCAGCACCAATGATCCTAGCTGCGATGTTGTTGGGGATAGGCAATCTAGCAGCTCTGATTCTGCCGGATTCCACCAACATTGAACTTACATAAACTCAAGAGGAATACTAATTTAAAGGAGGTTTCAAACTTGTGGAGTATTTCCTAAAGCAAGTAATCAGTTATTTTCACTGACTTCCGTTGTGGGCCATGTGGATGCAAGGATTTGAAAAGCTTATAACGGTTGACAGTGAAAATCACTGACTACTTTGTTTCATAAAATGGTCACTTTATCAGTTAATTACACATCTTGCTTTTACATATATTATATATGGCTTGTCTTTCTGTTATTTTAAATATGATAGATTCAGAATTCATAGATCCATCTGAAGCATCAGCAACCATGGTTTCTTAAAAATATTTTGTTATGGTGCTGATATTATGAATGGGTATTACATATACATGTACTTATATTGATATACTTGGACGTAGAGATGGAAAGCCAGAAGTTTATATGCCATTGTCACGTTGGGAAGTCTCTAGTGCAGCAATTAATTGGTAAACCATGGTCATGCTTAAATGCTGATGTGTGCATGGTTTGTAATGTGCATCTTGTTGATTAATAGGCAGTTGTGCCCATCCTCTTAGCATGATTTGACCAATGCAGTGGTGCCTTTTATCCCGCACACAAATGGGAATCTTAAGTCCGACTCCAAGTCACGCTTATAATCTTTATATGGACAATGAACTGGATGTCTCAACTGGTTTCAGCTGGTTATGACTGGTTCAGATTGGTATCCTGATAAAAAGTGTAATGGTTCTCCAAGTGGTAAATCATAAAAGGGCCAATTTGGTTTAGAAGAGATGGAATGAAGGAGAGGAAGATGAAACAGTGAGGTCATTTTGTAAATCATATATTTATTGATTTTTGTCTAGAAATTGATGTTTAGCAATTCGGGCATGCAACAATGATCTTCATCTTGACTGGCCACTTCCAATTTGCAAATAATACGACCATTCCACAGAGAGCAAGACTTCTGAAAGACTGCTGTAAGACCATGAATCTTAATTGGCTTTTCACGGGTCCTTCAATGAACTTTCAAAGATCTCTGAGGTCTTTTACAGTTCCTGATTGATCTTTCAGTGGTCTTTGTGGTCTCCATGATCTCCAAAACTTTTTGAAACAGGTCAAAACAGTCTTTCAGAAAAATGGTCTCATGGCCTTTCAGCAGTCTCTTGATCAGCTTTCAAAGTTTTTATTAGTCTTTCCATGATCTTTAAACCCCATTCCACAGAGAGCAAGACCTCTGAAAGACTGCTGTAAGAGCATGAAGCTTGATCTTTCAAAGGTCTTTCAATCAACTTTCAAAGATCTCAGGTCTTTCACTATTCCTGATGGATCTTTCAGTGGTCTTCATGGTCCTCGTGAGTCCCAAAGCTTTTTTAAACGGTTCAAAACAGTATTTCAGGAAAATGGTCTTTAAGTGGTCTTTCTATGAACTTTCAAAGTTCTTATGTCTTTTCATGATCTTTCAGCAGTCTCAAGATTTTTGCGGAGATCACTGTAAGACTCGTGAGAGATCATTGAAAGACCAGGAAAAAATCCCATGGAAAGAATTCTGAAAGATCACTTGTTGCATAAAAGATCTCTGAAAGACCAGTGAAAGATCTCTATAGGACTAGTCCGAGCCCAGTTAGACAAGAAGTATCAATCAGTCTTTCTGAGTCTTTCGGAGCCATTCCACAGAGATGACAAATTTCAGTGACCTTTGAGACTGCTGTAAAACTTCAAAGGTCTCCCTTCTGTGGAATGGGGGCCTTATTGCAAACAGGGTCCTGTGGACTTTTCCATCCTGTAGACCTTTTGACACTGGAAGTGGTTTCAGAATTTATCACCAGTCGCCATTGTTATGATAGATATTTTGTATTATGGTTTGTGACATGAGATAACAAATGATTATATAATCAATTGTATCGTTTATAAAGTAACAGGACCCCGAGTTTGTATACTTGTACACATATATTTGTGGAGGTGTCGTGGTGTAGTGGTTCAGTCACTTGACTCTTAAACCAAGGGTCGAGGGTTCGAATCTCACCCGACGCTAATTTCCTTTGGCAAGGCACTTATCCACGTCTGTCACTCTCCACCCAGTGATGGATCCTATGACTGGGGTAATAATAATACCAATGTAAAGCGCTTATAAACCAACCTATGAAGCGCTATAAACGTAAATATTATATCACTGATTAAGGTGGGTCAGCTTCTAAGACATTGGAAACAATCTTGTTTAAGAAGTATAACATGCATAACATTAGACTATTAGTCAATCACTGTATTGTTTGATGAATCGTTCTTGGGTTTTTTTACAGGAAAATATGCATTTCATATTTCATTCTTTATGTGGAATGGTTATTTTGCATATAGAGTAAACTTTTCTGATTTGCATATAGCTCTATCTATCACTTTAATGAACATTTACAACATAATTTGTGAAATTTGAAAAGTTTTAAATCAGTTTTGAGACGCCTAAGTATGATCATATTGCGAGATCCTATAGAATGATAAATGTATTATTATTCATTGATGTGCCTGGGTGCCGTTTCATAAAGCTGTTCGTAAGTTAAGAGTGACTTTACGCGCTAAACCATCGCCAATGAATATACCATTCACCACCGGAAAGGATCACCAGTCGTTCTTAAAGTCGCTCTTAACCTACAAACAGCTTTATGAAAAACCCAACTGGTCATATGTATGATTATGTTCATTTTTAGTAAAGGAAAGTTTGATTTAATGAGTTTTATAATCCTTTTAAAGACATTTACAACTAAGCAGTAGCCAGATTGCGTACAAGTTCCATCATTCTTATACCAAACTCCTGAAAGTTAAATGTTGATATTCAAAGGGTTGGGTAAGTTTAATATTTGACACAAGTAGTGTGATTCTTTTGCATAAAGATTATAGAAAATTTTGTTGACTACATTTCAAACCAGTCTAAAGTGTAATTAAAGTTTCAGTAGTTATATCTAACTGTAATTTTTCCATTTCAATCCTACAAAAGTGGAGTGGCCGTTTTATCATCTTTCATCAACTTGAATTTGTTGGTTCAGATTCAGATTTAGCAAACTCTCTCAGTAATGTTTTTTCGCTTTATGAATAAAGACATTTCGACTGAAATTGAGAGATTACATATCAGAAAGCTGTATTATACAATAATTGTATCATAATGTTCTCATCTCCAAAAAAATATGTATTTTTCTCACCATTTATTAATTAAAATATTTTATTCCTTAAATATCAGACTTGGAGGTCATATCTTTCACACAATATGCGTTTTACATGCACGTTCTTTCATTTTATGGGACCGTTAATTTGAGTTTTGAAAATGAATAATGTTTAGATTTTCCAAAGACTATTCAGGCTTTAACGAGAAACATTAAGAAATTATTCCTTTCATATAAGTAAAAAAGAAATGAAAATAAAAATTACAGTAAAACATTTTCATCATGCATCAAATTGATTTGTACAATTTTGGTGATAATCTTCATACCGTGTATGTTTCATATTTTGTGTCTTCTTTATTGATCGAGCTACTACCAAGAATTCAATGGTTGAATAAATGTTGTGGATGATTGTATGACTTTTGTCTTTAACTGTCTTGTGGTGTCTTATTTTACTACTTTTGCTCTTATTTGGAAAAAAAAAACTTGTTTATTATTTCAGGTATCGTATCTCTTTAGTATTAATAGCCCTGTATTTTACCTCACTGTAGCCAAAAGCCCTTTGATCTGCCCATAATTTGGTTTAACTGTAAAAAGTACAATTATATTATTTAATACCTGCATGCACTTTCTCTAATAACTGTCTCATGATCAAATTGTTTAGTAGCACTTTTGTCTGGTTTTCCCCAGTTTTGTCGGAAAACATTTAAGGTGCAAATCAGGCTTTAATAAGTGTTTGTTTTTAAAGATGGTTGCATCCGTAATGTAGATCATAAACCCCAATTTAATATCAGAAAAGGGTGGGTTTGTGACCGGCATTTCTACCAAATAACATTTCTTCTTGGGAAGCATAATCTGCCGAGTAAGATATTCAAATTATATGGCTAAAAGGGCTTCTAGTCACTGCCAGTATTATAGAAGGAGTACTTGTATTTGAGGACCAAAAATTTGTTTTCTCTAAAACATTATTTCCCAATTGAACATTTATTTAATAGGAACATGTCCATAAATACCACCTGTATAGATCACTTTTTGGTCTCCTTTGGATGGTCTTCATAGTCGGGTTTCACGATAGTTGGACTATCTGGGGTGAGGCTTAGATAAAGTTGGATTACATCAAGTTGGAATTCCACCAGAATGTTATCGTGGTGTAATTTTGTTTACCTTTTGACAAAATGTTAACACACCCACGTTATCCCAGGGAAATCTGTTGCACTTTGAACTTCAATTCAAGCAATTTAATAATTGGGTGATTTGAGTGTTTGTCTTTTAGTTCTAATTCGATACAAATAATACCTTGTAAACATTCGCTGTAGTGTGGCGAACTTGGCTAGAGGAGGTCTTGGAAGTCGGGGTGTAGCTCGAACTTGCTGGAAATTTAGGGGCGTAGATGATTCCTTAGGATTTCCAGTTTTTTCCAATAAGGTAGCATGTGGGGGTGTATCAAGACCTTGATGAGATTGAGGGGCGTATTTTTTAGTATTATCAATCAGGGTTGCATATGGGGGTGGTGGCAAGAGTTTGCCTAAAAGTGAGGGGTGCTGTAGATGATATTCCTTACCATAATTAAATCAGGATAGCTTATAGGGGCGTAGCAAGAGCTTATTGGAAATCGAGGGTTTCGTGGAAAAGGATCAGTTATCATATTTTGTACATCAACTAGCCCCCTGACTTTTTCCACTTTTTCTCTTTCCTTCCCCAATCACAGAATAGATATGAGCGACTGTGGTTGTATAAACATATCTAACTTTTCGAGTTTTGAAAAAAAGGAGTGGTGAGAAAAAGGAAAAGAGTGTCAAAACAGATATTCCGAATTTCATAATCCCCCCTCTACAATTAAATTGAGAAAAAAATATGCCACTTCATTTGTCTTGCCCCCCCCCCCCCATTCAAAATTCCATGTTACCGCCGCCACCATGACGCCATGTATCACAGTGATAAAATATATCTGAGCATCATAATTATTTTCTGTTACAAGTTCCATTAGAATCTTTATGCAGGGCTGATAGAAATATGTTCACATATTTAACTTAGTTATAGGCCAAACATCATTCCTATTTGTTTGTAGAAAATGTTAATTTGTTTTATTTTCTTGATTTATTCTGTATAATCCATACAGGATACCATAATATTTCCAAAATATATTATGTAATACCAAATATAGACGACCTACCTTTCAATGACAATGAAACAAAAGCAAAAAAAATGTAAAGTATAAATTAATCAGGGATAGATAGATAGATAGATAGATAGATAGATAGATAGATAGATAGATAGATAGATAGATAGATAGATAGATAGATAGATAGATAGAAAGAGAGAGAGATAAAAAGGTAGATATTAGATAGATAGAGAGGGAGAGAGAGAGATGTATATATATATAGATAGATAGATAGATAGATAGATAAAACAAACAAAAAAATATATAAGAATCGCGGCGAATTTTAAAAGAAAAATGATATTAGAACACGATTTGGGTTATCACGCCCATCAAAATATCGGCTACATCATCATCGTTTCTATTAGAGGAAGTAGAAGGTAAAATGTAGTTACATTATAAAAGTACAACAGTCTGTAAAAAAACAAGAATTTTGCTATTTTTAGGTTATTCAGCTGAAAAGCTATCAACATAATCAATATAATTCATATTAAAAGAAACTACTGAATTTCTTTGGGGCACTACCCCTACTCCTCATGGTATCGAATTGACATACTGAAGAAACCCGTGGTGAATTACATCTGGGGCACTGCTCCAAGCCTCCCCCCCCCCCCTCTATAATCATGCGCCATGTATTATCTACACCGTTGACTTTATTTTTGTTATGAGTTTGGTCTTGGTTAATTTAGGCCATCCTACGCATACACATTCCAGAAGTTAATAATATCCCAGGTCTCTTGGGTTTGACAAAGTCAAGAAACGGTTGAGAAGATTCGAATACAAACCCTAACAAGAGAGGAGAAGAGGAGGGTATGTGATCTTGCACCCCGATCGTCTAATGGATCAAAAAACGTATTTACAAAATCACTCAAGCGAGCAAGCTGTACCAACAATAATTGTTAACTACATATTATTATCAGCTTCGGAATGCACTGTATATAATCAATGTGTACCATAATACATGAATACGCAATCTGCAAGGAAACATTGTGTTCATATATAATTTGAAAGTTATGATATTATGTTCATGCGGCGTCTTTTGAGTACACAGAGTACTTAACTTCAGATCGAGGCGTGCCGCCAGAAGATATGGAATGACGTGAATGTTTAGGGTACAACCAGTTAACCATGATCCTGGATTAACACCCACTTCAGCGATGATCCTTATTTTAAGCGAAACTTCAACATGAACGCTCAGGAGGCCCCCATGGAGTTCAGAGAGTTTTCAAGTGTATACACCTAAAATGAGCCCACATCAGTGTAATTGGCTTCCTACTCATTCTGACTAAATCACCATCAGAGGATATACTAAAATAAAACCCACAGTATCGAGACATAAAACTTGCATGTGGACTTGACTTCACCCTTGATATTTTTATGAGCGCAACTGGAGGATTGTGCATAAAAAATCCATAAGAGTTCACCTTTTTGACCGCGTTCCAGTTGGTTATTTCTGTTATCGGATAGCAAAACCATGAAATACCTTTGGAATGCTCAAACTGTCATTATGGGATTCCTTTCGGAGTGATCAGGTTCTGCATGTGTTCTGTGTTTGTGTTTACAATCGCTCATGCAGGTTCGTTCTAGCATACTATTTACACAAAAATCAACCTAGGTCTACTACACGCCTACGTCTATATCAACCTACAGTCAAACAATCTTCTTTACGAAAACAATTTTTTGGAGAGGTGTACGTAGTTCAGAGGTTAGCTAACAGCAAAGTCTGGTGACAGAAAATTGAATTCAATAACATTTCAAGATCATCGTGATAATAGTGAGAGCTAGTTCACGATACTCCAAGCCCGGACTCCAAGGCAATGCTATATAATTTGCGCTTCAGAGAACACCCTGAAACTCGAGATTTTCTATCTGATCTTCGTATGGACATACCACCAATTTGAAAGAAGAGAATAGACTCAATCGTGGAACTCATTTTCAGGAAATGGTTTGCTATATATTAACGTCACCTTGTCTAGAAAGAAGAGCTTTTAGATACTAATCATAAAATTCATATAAGTACTTGACAAAAAAAATATTATCATTATATACGTCGGTGTACTGAATGAACTAAAGTTCTTCTGAAGTCACAGCACGTCGCATATATAGGGAGTGCCGAAGGTTTCTAGCAGACGACAGACTTTTATCAAGAAAATTATCACGTGATCCGTGGCACACCCGATAATCACCGACTAATGGGCTTATGATGAGATTACACTTGAACCATGTTAAACCCTATGGATACGATTGTGAATGTCTCTTGATTCCGAGATCACTGGGATTATAACCTCTGCCTGATTCGGCAATATCTGGTCAGCCTTCACGATCCCTCGTCATTACCGGCCCCGTTGCCAAATCGGGGGTCCCTCTGTGATCTGCTGTCGTGGTTGCGTAATCTTTTCAAGATCCCCAGCCGGAAATTTCAAGACAGAAAAAAAATAAGTGAATCACATAGATTACGTTCAAAGGAGTGATGTGATACTGTACAGGTCTTTGGTCACATTTCTATAACCACTACCAGCGAATGTTGATAGACAACAATCTCCATTAGTCTTCACGTGTCATATCTAAGTTTCTATTAATATTTAACCGTATTTGTTATAAATCAACAATGTCACAATCGGGAGATATGATTGTAAATTTTACTGTGACAAAATGTCAGCCATTGTGTATTCTAGTGGAAAGAGAGCTTTAAATTTGGATGACTTTGTCTCGTTGTGTTGACTTCCTGAAAGAAAAGCTCGATTTTCTCATTCAAGATGAATAATAATACAGACAGCAAAATGCCGACGAATCGGCTATCTAAACGATTGACGATGCCCAAGTTCAACCGGCAAGTTTCCTTGAAACTCAGCCCGGATCTCAGCAAAAAGTTTAAGCCCGAAATCGGGAAAAAGTTCTGGACCTCAATCGGAAGAATGTGGGCGAGAATATATGAAGGTAAGTTTATGAAAAAGAATGTCAAATGTTAAAAGAAGGAAACAATTTTATCTATGCATTTTGTTTCTTGGAGGGGGATGGTCAGTTAATGAAGTCCGATTAATTAGGACGAATCACATTTTCGCTGGAATTTGTGAACTACTCCACAAAGCAGTATTCATATTTTGTTATTGTGGATTTACTCAAAAGGTTAAAACATGTGATAATGGGATACTTTCGAGTTTCGACCCCCCCCTCCGTTCTCAGACGAGACGTTACAAAAGGTTTTCAGGAAAACTACATTTCGCTTCTGGAATTCGTTATTAAAATAATAGGCCTAATATACCCTTACTGCCTGTTTATTTTTTTATACACTTTCCGCAGTAAAGATATGATTGTTTGTTTGTTTGTTTGTTTTTATTTCCATAAAAAGATAAAATATATACATGCTCAATTTAACATAACATACAGATCATATGGAGGATGGCCCATTTCAGCGGTATTGATAAAATACCGCTGTTCTTCCATGGGGTTCTCGAGATTATGGGGTCAACTCATTATCTTACATCCGATGTAGTCTGCTGTGCAAACCCTTCACTCGAGTTAAGGGTCTGAATGTGAAGCCTACTCATGCCTTGTGTTGAAACAGCAAGTTTTGTATGTGCTAGTCTTTGCGTGGAGACACACTTCCTGATCAATCAGGGTCTGTGCCTGCAGACGACATCCGATGTTTCATAGATTTTGTATTCGTATACAAACATCACAATCGACCAACTGATCATAATCCCGGTTCTAAAAATAGTCATATTTTATATATATTATAGCATGATGAAGTTTGTAAAATTATATCATTGTTTGCATCGTATAAATCTCTGGGTTCATTATTGTGTTTCCTTTTGTATTACCTTTGGTATTGTCCTTTTTTTCGTTTGGATATCTACGTTGTGGTTTCTTTCGTCTTTTGTTTTTGGTAAAGGCCTAATTTCTTATTTTTTGCTTCACTTTGCGTTGCTCTGCTCTTTGTTATGTTTCCCCCTTTTTTTCCCCTCTTTTGCTATTTGTTAACCGTGTTGAATTAAAATGAAGTAAATCCCATATAAAATATGGAAGTAAAATACCTCTCGACATGTTCATGCATACAATCTATAAATCAGTTTGTATATGGTCGAGGCTTATATAGGCACTTAGATGACGCGTCTATAATCCCACAATTTAACAAATCTATATTTGTATCGCAGGCCTCAGTATTGTTTATGAAAAACGCTTTATAGTTTTTAGGAAAAAAAAGTTGGCATATTTCCCAATGTAGAGAGAGAGGTCCTATTGAGAGGTAGTATTACAGATCGCCTGTAGAGCAACATTAGTCTGAAATGTTTTAATGTTCTTATTCTTACAACATTTTGGTCAAATATTGATTTTTAAAGAGTTTTTCACTGTAAATTTCTTTACATTCCAATTCTCGTTGGCTTGCGGGTGAGTTCCCGATGATTTGATTAAATGTGACATGGTTGCTTATAGCTAATGACAGGTATTTCCAGTAGGGGTCAGCACAACTTGCCAGATATTTCGTTTGACTCATCAGGACTGCAAGCAATTAATCTTAATTCTTTAAGCCTCTTTGATGATCCATATTCTGATTTTTTTTCTTCTAAAACCACATTCAACTAGTGTATTTTTAACTGCGCAGGTGATTTGTATTGTAGCCAATTTCTTTAATAAACGTTTTATCATTTGTAAATTGATTTTTTTGGGGGGGGGCTGGGGCCGGCAAGCCGGTTTACAATTATGTAGGTATCTGGCTAAACAAACCGCTCATTTTTAATTTGCTGATGAAGTAATAAGTACTTGATTGGAATGCCTCTTCGTATAAATATTTTGTGCAAGGTATTAACAAAAGGTTCAAAGTTATTGCCTATCGATAAACAGGTGATAAATGTAATTCGATTAAGCAATGTGCTCGACTATTACTCAACGGAAGCCTATAATTCTATATCAAATACGTTTCTCATTCAAATTCCTGATCTAAAACAACATAATTATTATCATAACAGACGAATAAAAAAAGATACATAGAACACATTGGAACTGTTTTCTTTTAAATTGAAAAGAAAAGTATGTTATTCGTATTTATTCATGACAACAATCCATTTTTGTAATAAGTATGTTGAATTACGAAAATGCCTCTGGCCTAAATGCTTCTACATCCTATAGCAACTTGACCAAACTATCGTTTTTAGAAATCATTTATATTGTTCTTTAATAAAAAAAAAAGTCTTATACTTACTAAGTGACTCATATTGTTTAATTACATGGGGATCAAGGGGTTCAAACGTCCTATGGTTGAATGTATATATAGGAAATTGACGTTATTTCAAATAAAATTTGAAGAGAGAACTCTTATACATCCTTCCTCTTGGCCCAGTGGAAGTTCGTGTTTGGAGGCACATTTTAAGGGAAAGTGGGAAATATCCAAATTGATAATTTGACCTTCGCAGTCAGGGGTGGAATTGGCTATATGCAGAGTCCATGGATTCTAAATAAGTTTTTCAAATCTTAAGGATTCTTATTTTCAAGGGACGGTTGCCCGGGCAACGCTGAACTATTTGATGTAGGGGTGGGGGTGAAGAACCTAACTTTGCGGACAAAATTATGACAATGGTACCGACAATAGTTATGCATCATGCTGAGGCTTAGACACCCCCCCCCCTTGCTTGCACACAAAAATAAATTTCAAACAATGTGCTATAGAGGGTCGTCATTATTACAAGATAATGGTTTGGGTCACTTGCAATTATGATAGTTCATATTTTACGTTTGAGAGAGAGTAGAGCGAGCAAGCCTAAAATATATACATTAAAAAAGAGTTAGTTTTGGAGAAATGTATACCTTTTTATTGAATAGTTCCATATGGAAATTTACCATTGTATGGTCATTAACTAAATAATTACGAGCGAGCGAATGCAATGATGAAAATCATTATTTCAATTACAGTGGAACTATTATTTCGTCACTTGGTCTTTCTCAAACGGAGAAGGGTAATTATTAGAAGATATCCGGTTTTCTAGATCACCGAATTTATTTGCTTAAAATGATGTAGCTATATAATTCTTATTTCACCTTGTTTTCTGCGCATTATTATTAACATTTTTATATTACGTGCTCTATTATATACCCAATAAGATACCCCCTTTTCATTTACGTCACTGGATGAGTTAGGGGGGGGGGGAATCAGCCTCAACAACTTTTGTGGGGGCCTTATCTCGCCACTCTCTATGTCCCCAAATCAATTCATGATAATTTCGATTCCTTTTTATAATCTATGGTATGGTTTTATCTATGCAACATTATGTGAAATCGAATCCATCCTTTAAACGTTGCTTGCTGGTATATATCTGACAATTTCTCAAAAAAAAATAAAGGATGTCAAGAAAAAATTAGTTTAAAAAGTATCAATATTTTAGAGAAGGTCTTTGGGGTTGGCATTACGGTCAACACATTTATCTATGGGGTTCGTTCTATTTTCAGTTATTTTTTTTATTTCTCTTTTTATTCTTCAAAAGCCAATTAAGAGACAGCATACTTGTTAAACGCGCTGATATTTATATCAAACTGGGCTATTATCTGGAAAAAAAAATCATTGTCGACTCACCGACACGATGTCCTGCCTCCCTTTCACATTCGCTTTTAAGTGAGTGTGATTTTGATTTCAACTGTTGTTTACGATGATTGCATATACAGTAAAATCTGCTTTTATTTTATCAAGACCACTCAAAGAGAGACGATGAAATTGCCTTCATCATTCGTGATTGGTCTTCCTGGGCAGATATTTTGTAAAATTTATTTCAGTGGGGAAACATAATAGGGAAACCAAAGTTGTGGTCTTTATGGATAGGTGATTCTCCTACAGACCTGAAGTTGGTCGCTAAAGCAAGTTTCGATTTTAATATGTTTTTTGTAATGTTTCGTTTTCATTTCAACGTCTTAGTTTTATGTCACGTGGGCTGTGTATTGATCTGTCTCTTTTCTTCACTGTTCCTGTCATATTTCCTGTATGCACTCATGAGGGTATATATATGTCACTCAAATGGCGTATGAATGGGGGTGGCTTGGGGGCCATGGGCCCCAAAAAATGTTACGACCAAGGAAAAAGGAAACAAATGAAGAAAAGGAAGGGGAAAGGGTGAAATATGATATGTTTCTGAATATTATATCAGATAAAATCATAAAATTGAAATTTTTATCAAAAATATCGCTTTACTCGCTCGCAGATTTGTTCTCCTTTTTCTCTTTTTTTTTTTTTTTTTTTTTAAAACCAGAAACTTAGTTGTTCCATACGCTCTGCCTGGTCCTCTAAAAAATGTTGGCTCACTCCGCTTCTGATATCAGAATGGATCATGTGGAAAGGGGTTCGTTTAAAGGGATGGTCCGGGCCGAAAATATTTATATCTAACACTCCGCTTCTGATATCAGAATGGATCATGTGTAAAGGGGTTCGTTTAAAGGGATGGTCCGGGCCGAAAATATTTATATCTAACACTCCGCTTCTGATATCAGAATGGATCATGTGTAAAGGGGTTCGTTTAAAGGGATGGTCCTGGCCGAAAATATTTATATCTAAATAAATAAAAATTCACAGAGCAAAATGCTGAAAATTAGATCAAAATCGGATAACATATATACATGTAATTATAACAAAGTTATTGAATTTTTAAGTTTATCAATATTTTACAGTTATATGCACACCGTCATGAATATTCATTAGGTGGGCTGATGATGTCACATCCACATTTTCTTTTTTTCTTATGTTATTACATGAAATCATAAATGTTTCATTTGTTCATACATGTGTAACTGATGTGTATCCATTATGAAGAAAAAAGTTGCGGCAGTAAATAACTAATGCACTTAATCAGTTGTCAATCCAATTGTTTTAGTTCTTGGTAAAAAAAATTGGAATAAACCTAATTTCATATAATAAAATACAAAACAACAAGTGGGGATATGACATCATCAGCCCACCTAATGAATATTCATAAAGACATGCCTAACTGTTTAACCAGCCGAATAATGCAAATCTTTAAAATTCAATAAATTTATTATTTGTTATCCGATTTTGATCAAATTTTCAGCAATTTGCTTTGTGAACTTTACTCTATTTATTGAGATATAAATATCTCCAGTCTGGTCCATCCCTTTAAGGGTAACCACTGATTAATGGGTTATAAATTGAGGATTACTGGGTGAGAAGGATCAGGAGAGTTATATTTTGGCCTAAAATAATAATTAGAGAGTGATGAAATAATTCGTCTTAGAAACGCTCACGAAGATATTATAATAGCTTTAGACAACATAGGTAGATTTTTTAATTTATATATTGATTTGACCAGACATAGCAACAAGTTATGTTTCCAAAACGAATTCAAAATTGGTAATAAAATCAAGTCGAAACATACATACATGATTATATACATACTACATACACCAATAGTTCATGGTTCATGACTGTGCATCAATCTTTATTAGTATTATTATTAGTAGTATTATTATTATTATTATTATTATTATTAGTATTATTATTAGTATTATTATTAGTATTATTATTATTATTATTATTAGTATTATTATT
Source organism: Lytechinus pictus (assembly GCF_037042905.1). NCBI lineage: Eukaryota > Metazoa > Echinodermata > Echinoidea > Temnopleuroida > Toxopneustidae > Lytechinus > Lytechinus pictus. The sequence goes on from NC_087247.1 coordinate 7,229,315, forward strand.
ATTATTATCATTATTATTATTGTGTTCTCTTATCTGCCCAAATGAACAAAATTTTAGTCCCTCTTATCACATGAATTTTCTACGTTTTGTCAATATTACATTATTTTGTAAACAAATTTAGATTTCGATTTAAACGAAGGTCTTCTCGAGTGACAGGTAGTTTTGTATTCGATAGAAGATTTCAATCATAAAAATATAGGATGAAATCGGTTGAACTTAATTGCAGTAAACCGCAATACGCCATAATGCTACCTGCATACTTCATCGCATCGCGTTGTTATTATTTGAGAATATTGTTTATTTCTACTCGTTCTCAATCGAATAACCTTGTTGATCGGACTACTAGTATTCTGATCATAGAATAGACAATAACATACTCTATATGAATGCCCGTTCTCTTCTATATCAACTGAAAACGTCGGAACTAAAAATAATGACCCTTTATGTTATTATATTTGACCTGAACTTGTGTCGATATCCGAATTATTCATCTCTTTCCTTTGATAATAATTAAAAGAAACAAATTGATACCTACAGGGGCGGCGCCACAAAGGGGCAGTGTCTACCCCCCATGACTTTATAGTAGTGAAAAAAGTGAAGAAAATTGAGAAAGAAAACTGAATAGAGAAGAAGGAAACACATTGATAATAGACGTATACGTCATGTTTCTCATGTAACACTCTATTCAATTGAGAGAAAAAATTAGATCGTCTCACCCCCCCCCCCCCCATCAATAACCAATGAATCCGCTCCAGAATTATGCAAACCAATTAAATTATTTAGGACCAATAATCAGTATAATAATCAAAATAAAACGTCCATGGTTTAGGTAAATATACAAGCATTTTGGTCTACCCTTTTCAGTTATTTGTATACCACATGGGCATTTGGTCTACCATCAATTTGGTCTTATTGCCGTTTGATCTATGATATCAGCTTGATCTAATTCTCACTTTTAAATGCTTAGTTGGTCCAATTTTCACTTCGTTTAGGCGCTATGTTATCAAATCTTACTTATCAATTGAAAATGTTGTTCATAAACGTAATCGACTAAGTGGTGTTAGACCTATAGTAGATCAAAAACAAAATCGATGTAACCTAACTGGAAATTAGACAAAATGGTAAATAGAATAAATAGCAAGTATACCACATAGTTAGTAGACAAACTGGTTGTATATAGACGAATAAGGATTAGACCATGTGGGATGAGAACATTGACCAATCGGCAATTTCACCAAAACGTGTACCAACAAAAGGTACCCCTTTCTACAGGACCTCCAAAATTAAGAGAAAATCTCTCGTTTGGTTCACAAAGAGTAGATAAATAGAAATAGTCAGGGCTTGTTACTTTTAAAAAATCAGCCTACCAAAACTTTATATTTACAAATTTTATGGGTTAGAGGTCTTTTTATTTCATGGAAAAGAAGAGATAAAACGCCGTTTTTTTTTTCATATACACAGGGATAAGTAGATGCATGGACCGTGGGTCCATGGTATATAGATACACAATGTACTATAGAGGTTATACGTGTTCTTTTTTTTTCAAAGATGTTTATTCAATGCTTTTCGATTGTCAAAGGTAAATATCAGAACCATTATTAATGCATGAATGGATCAAGACTTTACATAAATTACAAATCTTCTTGCCAATGTTTAGTCAATTAAAGGTATTGTGAGTAGCCGATTTAAAAAATTCTCAAACCAAGATGAAACATGTGTACAAGTGCATGTATTAGAACTAATATAAACCCTGAAAACAACCATTATTGAGAATGAAAAGCTAAAACTACATACAAGGCAAACCCCGATTTTGTAAATGGGTGTCTAATAGACGCCTAAATAGTACACATAAGTGTATGGGATGAAATTAAGATGGTGTTTTCGGTCACTTTATATTTCAATTTTTGAAGCACTAAATAATTATTTTCAAACGCAATTTTTTCTGGGATTCATTTTTGTAACATATCACAGACACAGGTGACAAGTGTGACCTTCTAGCTCAGATTTTTTTTAAGTAAAAACAATGTTAACCAATCACTTTAAATCATGGGTACAACATTATTTTTTATCATGATAAGAGTTTAGAAATAAAATAATTTGACTATAAAATTACTTCAGAGTGTAGAACGCAAGAAAATTAGTATGCATGATCAATTACAATTTCCTAACTTATTCATTATAGATTTCTGTAAATCACCTTTCAAATGACAAACTGAATTCTTTCTTTGCTTCCACTGGAGTTTATACCAGGGGCCATGAAACGGTTTTGAAAGTGGGGGGGGGGGGGGGAGTGGGGAAGGGCTGATCATACAAAAAATCACACAATCGGATGACCAATTATACGTTTTTGTACACAGTTTTGGAAAAAAAAAGTGGGGGCTGAAGCCCCTCCCCCTGGTTCCGCGGCCCCTGTTAAATATTTGAGACAAACTGGTCATAAATTGTTTTAGGAAACCATTTGGTATTTATTTTCGAGCTGGTATAATTCTGGTGTCAGTGAAGGATTGAAAACACTGGCCAAAGTGCATGAAGGGGAAGGGGGTGACACAAGAGAATGTAATCATATTTTTTTAAATAGGCGCATCATAAAGATACTCATCCACTTTCCATACCCTCTTTATCCTTTCGTCCTTTCCCATGTGTTACCCTTTTTCTATTATTTTTTTTCCTTTTCTAAGAGCTGCCACCCCACTCCCCCTTTGAACATGTTGAAGTCGCTTATGAATTATTCTATTTTAGGTGCACTTTTTTCTCTCATCTTTTTTATCCAACCGTTCTACTTTTCAGGAATATTAATTTAGAAAATCATTATACTATTTTGTACATTCAATCCAATTTTATGTACAATGTGGATTGCAGTCGTTGTCATTCTTCTAACTCCTTGACATTAATGAAATAAAATAAATGAATGAATGAATTACCATCGGTAAATATTACCCGGTATACATTTACTGTTAGGTTCAAGTACATCTGCTGGAGGGGGAGGGGGGGGGGTGTCACGTGACTTGCGAAGAAGTCCAATATTTATAGTATCTAATCATGATACTCGTATAGATCGGTTTGCTCTCCTTATGTTTTCCCATGCACTTTATCTACTTGTTTTTTCATTCATTCATTTATTTATTTATTTATTTATTTATATATGTATTTATTCATTTACCTATTTATTTGTTTGTCTATCTATCTATCTATCTATCTATCTATCTATCTATCTATCTATCTATCTATCTATCTATCTATCTATCTATCTATCTATCTATCTATCTATCTATCTATCTATCTATCTATCTATCTATCTATCTATCTATCTATCTATCTATCTATCTATCTATTTATTTATACATTTATTTATTCATATATTCATTAATGTATGTAGCTATTATATTTTCTGGGTGACCGTATAATTCATTACATTGATCAGAACTCGGTAAGATGCGTGCAATCCATTTCGTTTGATAACATCCTTTGATTGTGGCTAAGACAATGATTGATCACATTTCGAAACCTGACACTTCGATGACAATAACAATACCATCGAGAAAAAAGCTCGGTTCTAAAAACACGCTCTTGCTATATACGCGTACACAATTGGCGTCTTAGGGGCACTATTCCCCCATCATTAAAAACAGAGCCAAATTGGGGAGTATTTATGCAGATACTTATTTAACCCTGGTTCTTATTCGCATTTAAGTCTTTTGTTACTTCTCTTTGAAAATAATTCACATGACTCAATCAATATCAAGGGTGCCACCTGAGCTCCCACGATTCCCCATAATTTTCGGGCGCCACTTTACTCGCTATTTACTTCACCGCAAAAGTAACGAGCACTTGGTGACATATGTTATCAACATTTTTTTTTCTTATAAAGAATCTGAATAATAAATACTTGCACATTTTGTTTTCACGTCGTCGATGTTGTATTGTCGAAGTATAGCTCAATTTCAACTGTGTAATATAGCCTGAAATATTGTGCAGAACGGTTTCAAATATTCGGAATTTGTTTAATAAAAGGCAGTACAGTGTATTTTGTAGCCAAGGTTTATATTTGCTTCTATAAAATGCATTGAGATCCTGCGCATTGCTTGGATTTGTTCTTTGAATGATATTGATGAAACGATTATGGATACTGACATTTTGGAAAACAGAGTGCGGTTTGTATCACATGTGATAGCAGGAGCAATTCGACATAAACTTGAAAAAGGTAATTTAAATCAAAAGTATATTTGTAGAATACTAAATTTGTCTGTCCGTGTGATTTGCGAGAAAAAATCCCAACACATCACTCAAGCAGCGATCTTAATATGATTGTTTTGATTAATTAATATTTAAAAAGAATGGGGTCACTACATTGACTTGTCCCCCCCCCAAAAAAAAATGCCTTGATTTAAATATTATGAGCGAAGGGTCAGCCGTTTTATCAATTTTAATTCAAATCACCTATTATGCAGCTGGTATAAAAATGTTAAAACGGCTGTTTTCGACTCGCCGTACGGCCGCCGTAGAGCAAATGAGACCAAGGTACAATCGATGTGTAAATATCTGTTAATTGATAAACAATGACAACGAATTGATATAGACTACTGACAAGGTCAGTCCCCACACTTCGAAATATTGAAAACTTACATTTTTTTACTGAAAATTTTCAAAAAAGAAATCACCCAAAGTATGCACGAAATCCATAATTTCTTTTTACAAAATGCAAATAAATGCAAAAGCGCCCCCCATGGCATGCTTGGTCACTTTACTCCCTTTCTTCTTAAATCTTGCCCCCCCCCCAAGAAAATTTAATGCGTAAGGCAATATATATACATCTATACTAGGAGGCGCGATAGCTCAGTCGGTAGAGCGGGGACTCGTATTCCGGTGACCCGGGTTCGATTCCCACTTGATGCGCTAGTGCCCTTTGGTAAGGCATTAATCCTCAGTACCAGGTCCTTCGGAGGGGACCTTAAGCCGTCGGTCCTCTGGTTGCTTGCTTACAAGCATTCATGCTTTCTTAGCAATCAGGTAAAAAAAAAATCACCACCACTTATATACTGTCCAAAACATGAATAGGAAAAAAATACTAATTATAATTTGATCACCCTTTTATTATTTTGAGATTGTTATGCCATCAGGAATGATCAAGTATTATGTTTTTTTCCGTTTTTATTGGACGCGGTAGGGGGAGCTTGAAGAAAATGATGATCCTCTCCTTTTTATGTCTCTGAATGGTTATACCAATGGCAAATCATGTTATGTTGACGAATAGATTTCTTCTTCTTGATGTGTTGATCGAAACGCAGATCTTTTTTTGCAGAGCGACCTCTCCGTTGAAAGATTTGTAGACCAGAATGTAAAGTTTACATTATACACACACTGTATCGGAAATTCCCCCTTTTCCAATATCTTGAAATCTACCGGTCCTTCAGAATTATTAATCATTTGAAAAAAAGAATCGAACAAAAACCTGATTATACATTTTTGTTAATATAGCTTGAATCTTTTAGTTTTGCCAGTAGGCCTATGATTTTCTTCAAAAATGTTTGACAAAAAATGTTATATTAAAACTTATCCAAATTATTTTGTCTGTACATGTACTAATATTTCTTCACCAAGATATTCCCCCAATATTGATTTGGGCAACATGTGATGAGCAGCTAGGGATCGCAGGACACTAATTTGAAAATGGTGGGGGGCCGGGGGTGAATTGTATAAAATTATAATTTGATCGTCATGTTCACGTTTTTGTACCCCCTTTTTGTACACGATTACTGCAAAAGAAAAAGGTAGGGAGGAGTGGTGGCTTCAGCCCCCCCCCCCCCCCCCGGTTGCGGACGTGGCCCCTGATAAGTGAGTGGTAAAATGATTATGTTTTCCCCAGAGCGAACAGGAATGGAAAATGCCTAGCTAATTATGGAGCCATAGACTAGCGTCATTATTATTATTCAAAAAAAAAATTTAAGCTTATTTCCCCATTTTTCTCCACGAAGCACTGAATGCTTTAACAATATAGGCCTATGCCATACCAGTCAAAAGTACGAAAATGACATAGCTTTGATAACAAAATTGTTGTGGTGAAAGAATAATTTCTGTAGCCATAGATTTTATTAATTTTGTCAATAAGTAACTGAATTAACGCTGGTAGGCCAAACTTTCTCCCCTCAAAACTTCGATCATGCTCGCTCTTTGGAAAGGACTTTAATCTTTTATAATAATAGAACCATCAGATATGGTACCCTAACTAAAGGGATGTTCAAGACCCCGGGCCAAGGGATGTTCAAGACCCCGGGCCCCCCCCCCCCCCCCCCCGGGCTCAGACTCATCATTCAACAAAGAACATATTGGTAATGAATAGGGAATTTCCCCAAGATCAAGCCAATTGCGCTACCAGGGGTGGACTTTACACCCCTCAGCTCGAACCAAATCCGCCGCTACACCGGCCGTGACCGCAACACTTTCACCCCAAACAAACAAACGAACCATTAATGCTTTGTGAATGATTGACATAACGGTCGGCTTACGACCGCGCGCGCGCATCGCGATCGATTCACAATTTTTGTTCTTCTTAATTCTCGATACCACTTTGTTTACAGATGCGGCGGAGACTCTCCGAAATTTCGTCTTCAGGATGGTGCCTGGAAAATCAGATTCAGATGGAGATGAAACAGCCACTGAACCAGTCAAACAAGTCAAGGTGGAAGAGAGCACCGATTTACTCTCGGTGATCAGGAAACATGGCTTCATTTTGGGAATTTTGTTGATGGTTTGGCTCGTCGGATACCTCGGCTTCAGTGCATTATGGCTGCTGCTCATCGTTATTGTCAGTGTGTGGAGAGATCGCGCCAGCCGTCGCAAGGCCCAGTCGACGGAGCTCGCCAGGGCAGCGGTGGAGAATGAGCGGGAGAGCATCGTTGGTGTCGTGAGAGATCTACCGTCATGGGTATGTTACTGTTTATTAAAATATTTTGGCTTGTAGGATTGAATTGATACCAGCTGTTGCCCTTATGATTATTAAGCAATATACTGGTAGATCTTTATGATGATTGATGGTGATGGTATTTTCGTAGGCCTAATTGTGTTAGGCCTAAATCATTACGGAAAATGATTGATTTTCTTGGAAAAAACTTCAGCCAGTCAAAGAAAAAGTGCCCCATGTCTGCGCACCCATTCACTCTCTACACGATTCAGGGATTTTGATGAAAAACAGTATATTGAGGCCTTACATGAAGTATACCCAGTTGTTGTGTGTCCGGACGATCAATTTTAGAAAGTCATTTGGAAAAAATTACAAGCGAAGTTTCATCAATTTTTAGTACAAAACGTTAGGAAATATTATAAAGAACAAAACAGAAGATGATTTTGATATTGAATTCATATTTTTAGTGTAATCCAAAGACAAAAAAGAAGGCTTCAAAAAGATAAAGTGTCCGGACACCCGACCCCCCATCCTACCGGTACCTGAATTCAATATTTTTCCACCATTTGTCAATTTTTTTAAACGAATATGATATCTAACTTACCGGTATGTACCGTATTGCAGTTTGTGGTCATTAAACTTTCAGGTCTTTTTACTTTTCGGTGGATTCACAATACGGTGCCATCGGTGTGCCATCTATCGATTTTGGGTCAACATCACGAGCAGGTTAGGCGCAGCCAGTGCATAATGCTGGTGTAAAGATGTTTAAAATATGAAATTCATATGACAAGCGGAGGAAGGATTCACCGAAAACTGTCTAAATTTCCCTTAATTTCCCAAAGAAATCTGCAGCAAATTTCTCTCCCACCTCCTAGATCCTGGTAAACAGCGTAATTTTATGCAAAAAGGCCGAGCCGCGTCGGTCAGCACAGCATAATTGCATGCAGATGTTGACTTTTTCTCATGAGGCATTGGAAATCTCGGCCTGTCCACTGCAACTGATAGCTGGCGCACCGTATTTCGAATCCACTGAATTGTGCAGACAAGGGGGCCATGTCACTGTGAAGAATTGGGGCACCTTACCATCATACCTGTAATATTTTTCAGACAAAACAAATTGTCACAAAATTCCTGACATAATTAAGCTATTAAGGTCATGAATGTCCAGTAATCTTTATGCAACTCAAAGTAAGAACTATTTTACAGAAAGGAAAAAGAAATAGCAAACCCTTGTTGTATATACAATGTAGATCTGAATGGGTTGTTTGTCGTTTGCAAGCACTGATCAACACATATTAGGGGTTAGAATATAAAAAAAAGGAATAGAGACTGGTCTTGCACATAGAATAATAATATGCAGTATGTTATGGGGAATCATTTATCAATAACATTTGATACGCCAATGTTTCATGTGTACAGATTAGAAAGTTGTACATCACTAGAGAGATGTTTGAAGCAAAGGTCGAACTAAGCCACTGACGTTTTGATTGGAAACAAGTTAACTACACCCTCTCCTAACTGGGTGTATAAGGTGCTTCAATGTATTACATGTACATTGAGATCCAGACTTGTCATAGTGGAGGAGCCACAAATAAATCTCTATTGTTCATCTAGACTGAGTATTTTAGTCTGTAAAGTTCTTATATTTTCTAAAATCAGTCATGGTTCAGGATATATGCAAAATCATGGCAAAATTACACTGGGGATCATAATGAATTTGGAAGCTATAGTGGTACCGGTATACATTATGAAACTTTGTGAGCCGACATGATTTAGATATTTATTCCTTTTATTGGGAATCTGATTGGAATAATGATAGAACCCCAGAACTTTTAATAGTACATTACTTTGTACAGAAGGTTGAAGAAGAGGTTACCATATTTTGGCTGAAGTTTAGTGGAGTATGAAAACCTGATGATTGTAATTATTGATCTGTATCAAGGGAAAGAGAAGAGCGAGGAGAAGAGAGATGCTTTGAATGCAAATTGTGCTCTCATTTATTTGACAGTACTGGGAAAGTGTTATTTTCAGTTCGATAGTTCCTTTCTTTTTAATACCCAATCCATCTAGGTACATTCCATGAAACTGCTCTCCTGAAGCAGTACCAAATAAAAACTAATAATAAAAAGACATTGTACAGTATACTGAAAATTGTTGATGCATAACCCTATGGAGGCTATCTGTAACACCCCTCCCCCCCCAAAAAAAAAAAAACTTTTGCTAATAATGCTAATGATACATTGATACATTGATAAATTCATTTCAGCTTTGGATAAGTCTTTTAAAAATGTTTTTATTTCTGACTTGAAATCATTAAAAATTGACATATTTACTAGTTCTCAGTGATATACATGTACACGTAACTCTTGTTTCATACACCATATTCTTGTGTGCATGATAAATAATGTAACATCTCAAAGCTAGGGTTACAAACAAACCTGAACATCTGCATTTTAATTTCTTTCAAAGACAGATTTGTAATAAAACTGGTCTTATTATTTTCAGTGAGCATTATCTCATATTTTAAAGTTGTTATAAATGTTTCTGTCCAAAATTATGTTCAAATTGCAAAGAGAATGCTCTTTTTTATAAAGGTACATGTATGGAGCTACATGTAGTCAAGCAGGTCTCCTAACTTAACTCTGATGCAGAATAGATACAACATCAAACAACATTTTTTTTCTTCCAATTCTTATTTCAGGTATACTTTCCTGACATTGAGAGGGCAGAATGGCTCAACAAGGTAAGTTATATCATCAGAGTCTTCAGAGATGTATGTTGTTAATGTCAGGCAATTCTCTCTTTTCTTGTCGGTGATTTGCAATTGTTACAGATCTATTCAAAACTATCTATTGAAATTACCTATAATGATGGGTATTGTACGTGCTTTTTTTAGGTTACATGAATGAAAATGTTCAAACTGACTATCAATCAAATATTTTTATTTATTACAGATGTGATCCCTGTATTTCATGATAAAATGTATTTTTTACTCTTATTCTGGGATTGCACTTGATAAACGTCTTTGGCTTTTGGCAATTCCTCCATATTGGTTGTTCTTTGTATTTTTGTAGCTTTTGATACAGTTATTTTTTGTATTTTGCATTTTTAATTAACTCTTGTTTGTATTTTTATCATGTTTTTATATTGTACAATTTGGATATGGAAATAAATAAATTGAATTATTCTTAAGAATAATAGTACCAATTTAAGCTAATGACAAGCAAAATGGTAGCAAGCGACTTATTGCTGTAAGGTCCCAATACACATACTGTATGTTCACAGCCTTGTAAACATACTTTAGTTTATGTTCATATTATTTTGTCTTTGTACATGTAAGCATACATGCTTGTTACGCTGTACATCTTGTGAGTTTCCTGCTGTGATCAAGGAATTGTGAGTAACTACACTGTACATCCATGCCATGGTGATAGTACTGAAGGGTCGTGAGTCAATTATGACCCAAGAATCTCATGGATGCCATGATCCATGTATGATTCATCACAACCAGACATACTAATCAAATAGGACATTACAGGTGCAGCTTACACAATGTGATTCATCTGGGTCTGGCCCCTGGGAGACAAACCTTAGTGATTGATTCTATAGTTGTGGAATACACACATATGATTGATGACACATAATAGTTGAATGTCATTAATCATTAAAATTGGCCCTGTGATCAATTACCAAGATTGGTGATACAGGACCTAGATTTGCTTCTCTACCGCATGATATGATTAATAGCTAACTGTGAATACTTCATCTTGTCAAGAACACTTGAAACCTGTCTATTAACAACATGGAGTGGTATCAAAATACACCGGAGTACAATCCCAATGAATTATCAATGAACTATGTAAACAAAGGGGTACCAAATTGATAAGCTGTGATATGTAATACCAGTAGCCTGTAGTCTTTATTTCTTATTTAAACACTCAAGACTTTTTTCATTCATAATTATACTTGTTGCGTAGCGTAGAATGTGCACATTCAACCTCTTACCTGCTTTCACACTGATATAGTGGACTTTACATTGAACTCCTTGGTTAGGAGAAATTTTTGGAAAAATCGTAACTTGCTGAAAATTACTGGTGTTTTCTTTCTTGGATAGTACAAGTACGGTGTTTTGCTTTTACACTGGTAGAATACCAGTTATTGATTTTCTTGTATATTTGGGCAGGTGTATGTTTTTTTACTTGCATACTGTACTTTGTACACACACTTGCATACTGTACCAGTACCAGATGGCTTTCTGTAAGTACTGTAAACTGAAGGAGAGCTATGAAGAAGAAGAGTGCAAATCTTTAAATCTTTTTAATTCAAACACATGACCTGAAATAATGATTCTTCTTCTTTTATACAATGATACCAAAATCATGAAATTTGATGTACATGTATATTTACTATTTAGAGCAAGCAATGACCGAATTAAAAGAGGTGTTTTGGTCCACAATATATGCAAAACCTCTCTAGTCATGAATATCACTTGGATGAAAGAAGCAACTTTTTTTAGGACCTGCCTACTGATTGAGTAGGCCTGTGTGCTTTAACACAGTAAAAACACATATACCTCCTTCCATGATCAATGGGAGATCTGAACAGAGATCACTGTCCTTGACTGAGAGTAGAATGGCACCGTGAAGTGTCATCATATGTAGTATGTATTGATTGGATGACTTTCACAGATGGGATGGATGTGAGCAAGCAAGTTATTACACACTCTGATTGATGTACAGTGCATGACCCGTAGGACTGTGCTCCAAACGCATCATCGGTAGTAGTATACTGTGTATGAAGTGCTGTGTTCAATCAAAATTCTTGTAACCTACAGACGTTTTCAAAGAACTTTTTGCTCGATTCACAGTTACATGTATGTGCTCTGTGCTCAGACATTTTTATTGGCCGTAGGAAAAAAACTTTTAAAAAGCTGATATGAATTCATACAGACAAAGGCGCATTTTGAAAAGCGATTCTGCAGACCAGCAGATGATGAAATATGATTGAGGATTAGAATGTAACATAGAGCTTGATGATTCTAGGATGGGTTATCTTCCAGTTCAGATATTGATTGCATACAATCCAATTTTACCTTTAGGCACTTCTTGGGACAAACTTTACAGTGGGTGGGCTTGAGATAAGAGAACCCACTTTAAAACATTTTTATAGAATATTAGCAAAATATGATGGCAGTCATGGCACCTACAAGCTTTTTTTTTAAAGCAAATGTAATATTTAGATTTATCAAGTGGAGCTTTTAAGTAATGAAGATAAATGAGAAAAAAAAAGACAGTGAGGAAGCAAAAGGAATAGAGATTATCAGAAAGACTGTATTGTGTAGCTCCGTATCACCTACACGTATTATTCAATTAAGAAAAAATTACATCACATACATCAGTCAATCTGCATCCCCTAAAAATACCCTATGTCCGCCCTTTACATTTTATTTGATAAATTTCATTCAATTTTATGTATGTTATAACATGTTATTCCCTGTCATTCTTTTCTATTTCATTTTATATTACTTGTTTTTCTGTTGGGGAGGGGGGGGGGGGAATTCTATTGATAATTTTATAATTTTTATGATTCCTATCAAAGCCTCTTAAATTTCTGTGGTTGTATGATATTACTGTTTGCACAATACACCCCTGTATTACATGGATGCATGATGAAAACAAAAATAGTTAAAGAGAGTACTTTAAATAAAAAGATGGATCTACCTTGTATTTGTTGTAGATCGTGAAGCACCTTTGGCCATACCTGGAGGGCTATGTGGAGGATCTCTTGAGAACATCCGTAGAACCTGCTGTCCAGGATAATCTACCCTCTTACCTCAAGTCATTCCGTTTTGAGAAGATCAGACTGGGAAGATATGTGAGTACATGTATATACCCCTCAGCTCTCAATTAAAATGAGTATCATTCAAATTGAGGAAAAATGGTGGTGGTCTGGGGGGCGTTTCATCAACATTTTCGTCCGACAAGTTGTCTTATCTGACAACTTTCCTTGATAATGATTGGCTGAGAGTCACTGTTACCATAGTAACTGTCGGATTAAACAGTACTTTTCGGATAAAACGTCCGACAAGTCCTTTCATGAAACGCTCCCCAGATGTGAATTTACATTGGTGCAAGTATGTGTACTTCAGAAAATTCTAGAAAAAGTAAATTTCTCATTTAGATTTGATTTGATTTATTCATCATCCTTACGATGAGGCTTCTTGGTTTATACATATGCTTGGATGAAAAGACTTGATATTTCAAATTTATGAGAAAGTTTCATTGCATTTAAGTTTAATTGTCACATTTTTTCACATTAATGTTTCATGAAGCCAACATTAAACTCAAATACAAAATATTATTTAAAAAGAATAAGATGAGCTTGGCTTAACCAGCATATAATGTATTTGAATGATAAAAGGTTTACTGGTAATTTTAGTCACTCCTTGTACATTGCATATCTTATGATGCCACTATCACAGTATGATCGTATCATTTTCTATAATTTTCAAAAGTTCATTGTTTTCCTGAGGGGAACCCAAATCGCTCAATCTAAAAACCACACATCAATCTCCATTATTGAGTCATCCCCCTTCCTTAGTGACGAACATGCTTCAAGTTGATTTCGTGCACACCTCTATGTTTGCGTACCAATGTTACCTAATATATAGTGAACATTTAAGCCCATCTCCACCAACCAAATTGTCCTGTTATTTCTGATCTGGGATATTATCCCGATCAAAAACAATCTCAGGATTATTTTCAATAGAGACAAAGTTTAATAGGGGGATGTTCTGTTGGTTTTATCTAGCAACCCAAAGATAGATAGCACCCCAAAGTCAACATGGGATTGTTTACCACGATATTTCATGAATTATCGAGCTATTTACCAGGTGAAGATGCACTTGGATTTGGTTTGGGATATTGAATTCATGCTACTACTACCATTGCATGGATTGCACGCTTGTCGCTTCAACACTGGCAATTATAATTCCCCTATTTTGGCTACTCACAACCTCCCCTATCTCCCAGTTAAATTTTATGATTTTGTTGGTACTTTCAACATCATGGATTAAAGTCTCAATCATAAAGTTAATGCTATGAAGTAAATGCCCTTTTGGTCTTGATCAAGTGACGGCTGATCATGCAACATCTTGAGCTAATACTGTTGAAGTATTGAGGTTTTCCCCTTACCACATTGAGCGTTGCTGTGGTGAGACATGTCGGTGTAATCCGGTTAATGCATTCGTGGTCCTGAGGGTAGTCTGTTGCTGATAGTCAAGGTGGTGGGGATTTCTTATGCAGATGATTCGCCTGATTGGAAAGGATAGAAAATCTTGGGATAGACATGTTCACAAGAGTGACGTTCATTCGTTATCCCAAAGGTTCAAACACTCTGACCTGACGGTTCATTATTCCAAAACATGCCTCTCGCATAACCGAGATGATTGTTCCTTCGAAGATGAAAAATGTTTGTTAATCTAGACATTTGCATCATTAGTCTGAAGATGATTTGCCTGATTGGAAAGGATAGAAAATCTTGGGACATATGTACCCGTTTATGTGGCGTTCATTTGTTATTCCAAAGGTTCAAAGTTCAAACACTGACGGTTCATTATTCCGAAATATGCCACTCGCATAACCGAGATGTTTGTTCCTTCAGAAATGAAAAAGAGTTTGTTAATCTCTTTGTATCATTAGTCCGTAGATGATTCGCCTGATTGGAAAGGATAGAAAATCTTGGGACATATGTACATGTTTATAAGGGTGGCGTTCATTCGTTATTCCAAAGGTTCAAACACTGACGGTTCATTATTCCGAAATATGCCACTCGCATATAAACCGAGATGTTTGTTTCTTCGAAGATGAAAAAGGTTTGTTAATCTAGACATTTGTATCATTAGTCTGAAGATGATTCGCCTGATTGGAAAGGATAGAAAATCTTGGGACATATGTACCTGTTTATGTGGCGTTCATTTGTTATTCCAAAGGTTCAAAGTTCAAACACTGACGGTTCATTATTCCGAAATATGCCACTCGCATAACCGAGATGTTTGTTCCTTCAGAAAAGGAAAAAGAGTTTGTTAATCTCTTTGTATCATTAGTCCGTAGATGATTCGCCTGATTGGAAAGGATAGAAAATCTTGGGACATATGTACATGTTTATAAGGGTGGCGTTCATTTGTTATTCCAAAGGTTCAAACACTCAGACGGTTCATTATTCCGAAACTTGCCACTCGCATAACCGAGATGTTTGTTCCTTCAAAAATGAAAAATGTTTGTTAATCTAGACCTTTGTATCATTAGTCTGAAGATGATTCGCCTGATTGGAAAGGATAGGAAATCTTGGGACATATGTACATGTTTTTAAGGGTAACGTTCATTTGTTATTCCTAAGGTTCAAACACTGATGGTTCATTATTCTGAAATATGCCACTCGCATAACCGAGATATTTGTTCCTTCTAAAATGAAAAAGAGTTTGCTAATCTAGACATTTGTATCAAAAGTCCGAATGCTCATTTTTATTCTGAATGTTTGTTAAAGTATCCCAAATGCTTGTCACTCTGATCTGACAATAAAATGAGGCTTGATATTCTGAAGGGTCGATTTATAATCCAAAAATGGAAAAAGGTTAAAGCCGTTCATATGTAAGAAAATAGCTAATATCTTATACTTTTGAATGTTACTTCATTCTCGTACTATCTGTCCTTGGGAATAGTAAACCTTGTTTTGTTTTCTTATCAACAAACTTTTGAAATAACAAAACCTTGGCATACTCCATCCTTTGGAATAATAAAAATTCTACAACAAGCTATAACCATTCTCATACATGTATATATTGTGCATTTGCTGATATTTCTCAATAATTACATCATATTTATTTTTTTATTTTATTTATTTCCACATTCCAATAAAAGTATATACAAGTGTAATCATTTTTTCTTAGCATAACATAACAATAAGCAAATGACATAATGAATAACATATGCATACATACATTCTAACAATCTAATCAAAATATATTTATACCTGATTAATTTTTTTTTTTAATTATGAAAACAAATAGCAGAAAAAAAAATATATCGACATAATACATTTTGAAATGCGGGAGACCTCCATCTTAAGCTTAGAGCTTGAAATACAAGCACTCTGTATTATATTTTAATCAGAAAAATGCAATGGTATTGGTTAGTACTAGTATTGGGAGTTGGATATCCTCCCCTTCCATTCATCATTTACTTCTCAGTTTTGGATGGCAATTTACAAAACATCACATGGAGGTGGAACTTGGTGAAGTTTCTCAGGAATACTGCAGGATCAGGTTTTTTTTTTCTTTAGTGAAATGAGATTACCAGGCCTCAACAATGTTAAGGTGTTTTCATACTGAAGGCGATCGAAGTGGAGTTACTCCGGAGTAACTCCGGATTGAGTTGATACGCTTGTACTGCGAACCGACATTACACCCCCTTCCAAACTGGCAAGATCTGCAGTCATTTCCATGCTTTCCAAGCACGTGGAAACTCCCCCATGCGGAAAGGAATGAAGTTACATGCGTGACAGGCGATACTGCACTTCCGGTGCGGACTAACTCCGTTTGAAACCCTCTTCTCAAAGTGGGTTGAGTACTCCGCTGTGAATCCGGATCGAAATAAACCTAGAATTTTCATACTGCCCTCCAAAGTGGAGTAACTCCTTCTGGGGTCCGGAGTAACTCCACTTCGGCTGTCAGTATGAAAGTGGTACTAGCGAACTGAACTGTATATATTTGAACTTATAAATTACTCTTGTTTGGCTACATGTACATATATCACTCAATTGGTTTCCTTCTATGTGGGTAGGTGCTGAAACCAAGTTCATTCTCTCGATTCCCCCCTCCAGTCATTATTGCAGAGGACAGGTGTCACAACAAGAAAGTACAGTGAAAGTGCATGCATCCATCATGAACAATAGTCCGAGGGAAATGTCTTTTTTTTGGTCAGGTTAAAATTATTCAAATTTTCAGTGATTGCATCAAATGTTACAAATTATCTTAATGAAACCACAAGCAATTCTATTATTTTAGTTTCCTTTGTTCAATTTTCTCTCCTACAGTCACCCCGAATTGGAGGAGTGAAGGCATACACAGAGCATGTAGGAAGAGATGAAATGATTCTGGATTTGGAGATATTGTGAGTACCAATACCACACTTGCCTTTATTATCTTTATTCCGCGGTTGAATTATCATTAGAATTCATGCTCTTTGCGTGGTAGACATGCAGAGGAAAGTCACCCAGACATCGAACCAGTTTCAATCAATGAAGAACAATGAGAATGGTTTATGGGAACCTCTCGATTCAGCCAGCAGGAGCATGAATTTTTGTCACACACCTGAGCGCATTTTTCACTTCAGCAAATGCACTAGTTGTAATATATATACAGCAGAGTACTGGTTACTCACTTTCTTTCTATGGAAATTTCAAAGCATCATTAGTCATTCTCCAACATGTGAACATTACATCTTAATAATGCATACATACATGTTGGTTTTGGTTTTATTCTCTATAAAGTATACAGGAAGATATACATGTATGGTTGGTAGAATTGGTGCCTTTTTGAAACGTTTTACCAGCTTGAATTCATTTTTTTAATCGTGGTATTGCTTTGTGTATTGAGATAACACTGATTTATGAAGTGAAATGCATTGGAGGATGACGTAGTACTCAACCAGATGGAACTCAGTAGTATCCATGGCAACATACCTATTGGATTTCTTTGCTTAGCCAACCGCTGCAAATATTAGTGTGAAACTGAATATCTTCAAATATTTATTTTTAGGAAGGATGAATTCGGGCTATAAAAGAAACGTAATCTGTGAGCTATTTTGATTTCATTTTTACTCATGTCTGTTTTTGGTGCAAATCATACCCCATCTCTCTTTAAAGCAGATTCACTCCAATTTTATCTCCCTCTCTGTTGTGTTGCTGAAGATATGGATTCTAGTGGCGGGGATTGTTTGTATCACTGTGTTACATGTACATGACAAACGTTGTGTTGCCTTCATAGACTGTAATGAATAATTAATATTTAAGAAAAATGAAAATATATTGATGAACAGGGCTGTCCGAGAGAATGGTCTGTATGTATCAGTTGATTATGGAGAAACCTGAGATGTATACTTATATCAATTTCTCCTCCTTCTTTTCTTGTTCTTGTTTAATTTATTCTCCTGTTTATTTCTTTCCACAGCTGAGCGTGATCGGTTCATCACGGACGGACATTTGATAGATTTTGAAAACTTTGAAGGCTTGTAACAAATTAGGAATAAGATGAACATGGTTCCTTTTTGTTTTATAGTGAAGGGTAGGACAAAGTATGCTGAATGATGAAAAAAGTTTGTTGCCATGGTTACCTACAAACATAGGTAGCCACTAAATGTGCCATATCACGGACGGACATGATAGAAATGTGGTTTTCAGAATTTTTGAACATTTTTATTGTTTCTATCTAAATAGCTTAACTTTGACCAATAATTGTTAATGCAACTTACACTCAGGTATGTTAGCTTCTATGTTCAGCATATTGAATTCTCAACCAATATCAAACTTCTGAGAGAATTGCAAATATTTTCCATCACGGACGGACATCTCGGACGGACATCACGGACGGACACAATTAAAATACATTGGAAGTACATTGTAAGAAGTTCTTATTACTTGTTTGGGGGAACAAATGCTATTGTATTGATGATTTGTACATTTTTTTATATGATTAAACAATATTAGTTGCACAATCAAGTTGCTACAACTTGATTTAAGTTGTAGCAACATGATTTCTATGCTAGACACACAAAATAATGTAGCCATATGATTGCTTTTAAACACAGTTCTTTTCAAAATCAAATATCCTATTAAATGCACATTGTCTTCTTTTCAATTTAGAGAATACTATAGTTGGTACCAAATCAACATCCAGTGGATCAATGATCATGTTGATACTTTTTACGATACATCATGACGATACATGTTCATACATGTACATTTTTAGGCATTACTTTTCGAAGAGCACAGATTTTTTTTTTATGTCCATTGACTAAATCCAAAAGATACACAGGTTGCTGATCATTATGCTTGTTTGGTAGATCAAGTATGACCACAACACTTGTCCAGGCTCTCTTCAAATTCATCTTTTGTCCATATTAAAGAGGAGACACCCCTTCACATCAACAGCCCTCATGTATTTAGGCCCTGACCGAATCCAAAATTGAAATCAGATACCAATTAAACTTCTAAACACTGCAGTGCAAGCTTTATATGAATTGTATGCATTTTCAGATTACCAGATCAGCAATTTGCCCAAAATTAGCTCCAAAATGGACTTAGAAAAAGAATTCTTGTACTTTTCACAAGCCTCAGGGACGTGATGTCATGTTCTATTAGAAGCATTGTGAATCCATAGGTTTGTACATGGAAAAAAACAATGATTTTTTTTTCTGCTTATCAGAATATGCATTCTACTTTCTTCTTTTCCATCACTTTCTGCAAGCTTCAATTGATGAAATATACAGCTTTTGACTTATTCTTGCTCTATTTCATTTCCAGCTTTTTGGCATACATGTAACTTCCAACTCTATCTGCATTCCATTTATGTTAAAAAAAAAATTCCTGACAACAATTAAGCCCCAATAACAGCCAAAGAAAGATTTCACAAAAAATTGTGAAGAGTTGTAGGTTTCCATCCATTTGAGTTCTGAATAATTCTCAGTACCATTTTTCACTGCAAATTGGAACTAAAATTAAATTCATAATCTGCTCAGTATTTGCTCATTGTCTGTCCGTGATGAAATTAATGTCCGTCTGCGATTATTTTGATTGATTTATGATATGGATAAAATGTATGGATTTTAGCTATATTCAAATGAAATGATGTACAGTGTCTAGTGAGATGCTTCTACACACTTTTATTTTTGTTTCTATTCTGATAAAGAATAAAAAGCTGAATCCATACAGATTATCCATATCATAAACTCAATAAAAATGATCACGGACGGACATTAATTTCATCACGGACGGAAATTTCAAAATGGAATGTTAACATCTACCAGAAAAATTTACTTCCCATATTTTTTCTACTATTGATGATAGATTAATGTTCAGAGTACAAGAAAATCCAAACCAAATTGGAGTAACTTTGAAAACAATAAAACTAGAGTGAATTGAGTTTGAGTGAATTTACACTGTCCGTCCGTGATGAAATTAATGTCCGTCCGTGATCATTTTTGATTGAGTTTATGATATGGATAAAATGTATGGATTTCAGCTATGTTCAAATAAAATGATGTACAGTGTTTAGCGAGATACCTCTACACCTTTTTATTTTTTATTTCTATTCTGATAAAAAATAAAAAAACTTTTTATATTTTTTTTTATCACGGACGGAAATTTCAAAATGGAAATGTTCACACCTACCAAAAAAAATTACTTCCCAATATTTTTTTTCTACTAATTTATGTTTGATAATAGATTAATGTTCAGAGTGCAAGAACATCCAAACAAAATTAGAATAACTTTAAAAACAATAAAACTAGAGAGAATTTAATTTTAGTAAAAATGTCCGTCCGTGATGAGAGGTAATAGCACCCCCACGAATAAAATGGACTATTCCAGTACTTTCGGATTTATCAATCTTCATGAAACTGAGTTCTTTGAAACCTGAGATATCAAAGATTATCTTAAAAGCAATTTTGATAGAAATATCTATAAAAAAAAATTTCACCTCAATGCTAACCCTTAACCGATCATGCTCAGCTCTTTAATGTACATTGTATATCAAAGATGGTTAATAAGTACTTATTGAATTTCTATACATGTACATGGCAAAAGATTAATGGGATGTGGTAATCTTTAATAGGATGTAGTCAATAGATTTCAATTCGCACGCATTTAATTTTGAAGGAGTTTGAAACCGCACACCATTGTCAGGGGCGGGTGACATTTAATCAACTGTCATTCCATTTCCCTTTGTTACTAGAAATAGGGGGTCGTGGGTGGAGAATGATGTTTGACTTGCACCCACTCTCCCCATGGGCTTCAAGTGAAAGTGTTTACGAAAAAATGAATTTTCTAGTATCGCGTCAAATGTTAGCTCCATTAAAACGAATTTAGAGTAGGTAGAAAAAACACAATTATGCAGTAGACTCCATTTACCATATTTTGATTCAAAATATGACATTTACAATTTATTCGAGATGGTTGATAACTGCTGCTTTTCAATATGTACCGTAACAGTTGCCTGTAAGATAAAAATTTATCAATAATTTGGTTTATTGTTTAGTAATGTAGATCAACTGATATTTTAGAATATAAATTGGGAGAAGTTTGAAGTTGTGCTTTTACTAAATTTCACTGAAATTAGAAATTCATTTTTTATTTCAATAAACAATACAAATACAGTTAACGTCATATCAGATCATTCACGCCCTCCTCCAGCAAATATACAGAGAAAAAATACAATGAATACTCTTTAGAAGTTTGTAAAACCAGCACATGATTTATTTTTCTTTAATTTTAATGGAAAGAACTAGATTTTAATTCGTCATGAGGACGGATTAGGTGGTCTGTTCTATATAGCAAACTTTCTTGCAAAAAAAATGATTGGTCTTAATGCAGTGGGAGAGTTGCATGGCAAATAATCCACTGATTCATAATATGAGCCCCATAGACACTGTTCAGATGACAAGACTTTCATATTACAAATGAACTACATGTACAAACAGTTCAGTGGACAAGGATTTAGTGTTGTCTGTATATGTATGCTTTCCAGTAAGAAAAAAAAAGTAGAATACATGCTCTCAACAAAGTCCTTTAATAAGTCAAGCATCGTGTCAACTTCAAATGAGCGGGGCATACATGTATCTCAAGCTCTCGAGCAAGGCCATGGAAGAGCATGAATTACATATTTGGACAGTGAGGGCATAATATAGAGGAAAAAATCATTGATTGATCTTACTTTAATTTCTCTTCTTTGTGTGTTTTAGCTCAGAGCTGTGTGCATGCATGATACACATAAATTTGAGATTGAGTGTCATCCAGACTGTATCATTCACTATTTTTGTTATATATATGATGAATTATGAAATTAAACACAAGTTGGCACTTTTTTCTTTCAAAATAGAAAAAAAACAAAATAGCCGGCAGGTTTTAGTCAGATGCTGGCAAACAAGCGTTTTTTTTCATCTTGGTATGGACAAGTCTCTGAATGCAATTTTTCATATGGATAAATGTCCCTCATATTCTACATGTACATTGATGATTTAGAAGTTTTCACACCATCAGGTATTAAAAAACAGTGACCTCTTTTTGTTCATATTCCAACTACAGTACATCATAATCTGAACACAGTAAGTAATTTCTCATGTCAAACAGTGGAGGCTGAAATGAGATGATCTCTCTCTTCCTGTCTCTGTTTATTCACAGCAGTGCTCTCAAAATAACTATTTTTTTATCTACACATTAATTTTGAAATGAGAACTAGAAAATGAAGATGTCAATAAATGGTACTATTAATGTTCTGCATAGCTGCATAGAACTCCGTTTGAATACTGAGGATCCCCCCCCCCCCCTCCCCTAGGTTGCCACTTTTCAGACTTTTCCAACATATTTTTGGCCATAGAAAACTTTGTTCATGTACATGTAGGAAAAGGGTAATCCTAGATGATTTTCAGACTTTTAAATCAATTCTAAGTGGCATCCCCACCCCCTCCCCCCCCCAAAAAAAAAATAAAATAAAAAGAATTGATTTTGGCTGTTCACTTGCACCATATAAATTGTATGATATGATTATCACAACAGCTCAGTCAGCTATGCAGGGCCTATGCTTGCTGTTTGTAATGTAGCATCCCAAAGGAATTGTGTCTATTTGTATCTGTGTCCATAATTCCAATCATTTCTGAAACATGATGGTACCAATGTGCTAGTGGATAAGGGTATGCTTTCTTCTAAGATTGCTGAACACATCCATGTAATATTATATTTCATGCTCAGATACTCCCTTCTGCATGGAACCATTGGCTCTAAACCTATATTATTTGATTTTTTATCGTGTTGAAAATATTATAGCCTACATGTATATTATTTGATTGTATCGTTTTGAAAATATAAAATTCTAAATGCAGATTATTTTGTTTCAGAAATGTAGGCTGACAATTAAAATTATTAGTTTTAACCCCCACCCCCCCCCCAAAAAAAGAGTAAATTTTCCATTGTATGTTTGATTTGAAAAATGATCAGTGATATCTTGTGTGAAAATGCAATTACATGCATATTTCCTTTATCAGTTTCATACTGTACATGTAGGCCTGCTAATTGTAGTATTTAAACTTTGTATGAATAGCATACCGTAAGATAAATCAGTCTGTTGAAAAAACACTGAATGAATGTTCTGCATCCAACAAAAAATAAACATATGTCAATATTGTGCAGATAACTACAGTAGAAGACCAGCACCGGGCCGCTTTTTGTAGTTGACAGAATGAATTATTGGCCAAGGACCAAGTTCAAGTGCTTTTTTAAGATACCATAGAAGATGTAGACAACAGTGTAGATCCATCTGTGAAGACTACAGAGAGTATGATGCAGAGAGACGCAGGTGTAGTCTTCTGAACATGTAAACAATATGTAATCTATCATTGTCTTTTGATGAAACAAATTTCTTTGTAGCACATTCATCTGAATTTACATGTTTAGTACTTACTTAAAGCTGTATTCTCACGTTTTTAATTTTAAATCACGACACTTTAAATTCGTGACACTGAGTTTTCCACCACACTGAAATCGATGCCAATCAGCGTAATATGTACAGATTATAATACTTTTTATTTAATTTGGTTAGTTTTGATTCAATTTGATTCTTGGTGGAAATATGAAATAAAAAAAATCATATCTGTTTGCATCCTTCACACTACATCCTTGATGTTTTAATGACATTTTCCTTCATTTATCTGATAGCCTTTTTTATTATGTGCAATGATAAAAATGGATTCTTTACATTTACAAAAACTTAACACAAGTTTATGATTTAAGTGTGGTCTTTAATATACAAAATTTAGACCACAGGTTTACATGTGGTGCTGATGCATTTGGCAAGATAAATTTAAAATCCATCTTTTAAAGATGTCAGCTAGCTCTCACTATACATGTACATGTTATACCGAGGTTTTTTACCTGACTGCTAAGAAAGCACGAATGCCTGTGAGCAAGCAACCAGGGGACCAACGGCTTAAGGTCCTCTCCGAGGGACCTGGTAATGAGGATAAATGCCTTACCAAAGGGCACTAGCGCACCACTTGGGAATCGAACCCGGGTCACCGGAATCCGAAACCCCTGCTCTACCGACTGAGCTATCGCGCCTCCTTACTTACATGTAGTTGAACTGCCTGAGCATATATTAGAGAAGTTGTTCCAGGTATATATCTGTTTCGGAATATGTTTTTATAGAATAATTTACAATATGAAAGTGTGAATGAACTACACAATGTCTCCCAATGACCCTCACATCTTCTCCCCTTCTACCTCGGAAAAAGTGTGTAACAAAATCTCTATCCTAGCTTCAGGATCGATAATGGCGAGGGAATTATGTTTGCTGAAGACTTTGCCCATGTGTGAATAAACATGGAATACTCTTTTACTGGGTATTTCTGTTCGGGTGTCTAGAATTTCACCTCCCTCACTGGCATGGATGGCGGTGCAGCTGGAGTCGAGAGAGCAAGCATGCGCTTACCGCATTTTAGGGCAAATATGCAGCGGTTCAGAAGCAACAAGCTTTTTTCCCCCTTGTATGCATGACACACATCATATTGAAATACTTCATCAATTTGCCCCCCCCCCCCCTCCCGGAGCATACATGCATACTACTGTATGAATTCATATTTGATGTCTTCATGCAGCGGCCATATGTATCAACTTGCGGGATGCTACAGTAGATGTAAAGGGCATTGAAATTGATTGAGATAAATGGTAGATTTACAATGGTTTGAAGCATAGATCGTTATGGATGAATCTTTTTTTAGGGGGATACAGTGAATACCAGTTTTTCATTAAAAAAGATGAAATGTGGGGACAAAAGAATTTAAGAGAATCAAGAGTTGATATTACAAAGTGATTAAAATATGAAGTCCGCATTCCATTGAGTTCTTCTTTTACATCTTCATACATGTACATGTATGAACTAAATTAACGGTAAATCTTTTAAATGTAAATCAGATTTTGTTTCCATCACAATAGACTAGTGATAATGTGAATAATTATCCCTTTTTTTATTCATGGTGTATTCATCATGGAGTGTATATTTACAAAAAGCTCATGAAATGTGAAAATATGGAAATGTAATTGAGATTTGTGCTTGAAAGCTTTATATTCATCCTGTTTTTTATTTTTTTTAATGTAGGCCTATATATGATAGATTTTATGATAAATTGAGTGAATGAGTGAGTTAGAACATCTTTTCAGGATTACCGGATAATCTGAGATAATGGAATTGGAATGTTATTGTCGTTGGAGCAAAGTTTTATCTCCATACCGTTCTCTCCTTGTATCCATCATAACAGAATATTGAGCAGGAATATAGCAACAACAAGCATATGAATGATATACAGTAAAACGCACTGTGCTATGATGCATAAGTCCTGTTAAGCACAGTCAATTAAACTGAATTTCTCCTTGGATACATGATGGTGATTTACATCAACTACTTTCTTGGATAGAATGAAGGTTTTAAAACCCGATTCAGGGTAATTTTTTTTCAGTTGATAAACGCAAAATTGTTTTGACTATGGAGTTTGGAAAGCCTTTTTTGAATCATGCAAATTTGTGCGATACGTTTGAGCCAGAAACATTTCTGCAGGAGAGATAAATAAGGGCCTGTTTTTATAAACGTTTGTACTGAATTCACTTCCACTTGTCATGGAAAACGCATGGACCATCACTAAAGGAGAAACAAGAATCGTGGGCCTTAGATAACCTCTTTCCTCGGATCAAATTGTGCAATGGAGCTGCCCAATGGCAATGTTAGATTTCCAACTGTAAGATGAGTTGATAGCCGTTAAAGGACAAGTCTTTCTTATTTTACATCCGATTTTGATGAAATTTTCAGCATTATGCTAGTTTGATTTTTCTCTATTTATTCAAATCTACATTTTACCGGGGTGGACTTGACCTTTAAACATTTTTTTTTTAAAATAAGGATGACATTTTGAAAACTAACTTTTGGAAACATGTTTTTAAAACATGTTCCTAATTTCCTAATATGCTTTTCACACTGCACTTTTTGTCCTAAATTGATGGGGCTAAGGGGGGGGGGGTCTTAGCCCCACCAATTTCCCGGGGTTAAGCTTAGCCCACTTCGTTTTCACACTACGTTTTAGCAAAGTGGGCTAGCACGGTAAATAGTACGGTACTATCTGGCCCTGCAAAAAAGCAGGGTTAGCCGGCTTATTGTGGTGCTAGCACCACAATTGCGGTGCTAAGAGATGTAGTGTGAAACGAAACGGGGCTAAGCAAAAGTGGGGCTAAGCATTAGCCAATCACAGAAGTCGAAATTGCACGTTAATCGCGCTCTGTATGGTAAAATCAATTGCCTGGGGTTAAGGCGTTAACCCCGGCTAAGCAATAGTACGGGGTTAAGAAAGACAGTGTGAATCGAAAAAAAGATAGCATGGGGTTAAGGATAGTCCGGGGTTATGGATAGTAGGGGGTTAAGGAAATGCAATGTGAAAAGCATATAAGAAGGCAATGACCAGCTAAAACCTTTGGGAGGGGAGACCTTCTACTGATGAAAGCCAAAGGATGAAGAGATCTGCAAGTGTCAGACCATCTGCCCTGAAATTAGACCTTCTCAATCTTGGTCCTTGAAGCTTGTTTTTTATGTGGATTTAATAACCTTTTGGATCTCACAAAAAGCTTTTGAATGTGAAGTGTGACATTACCATACTTTTAGCAAGGATCTTCAAACAGATTGGATAGTGAAATATGCAGCCTGCATTATACTTCCAGTTCTTACAACATCCACATATGTACAGAACCCTGCAAATATTTGTGAAGGGATATCATTCTTTTTTGTGTGCCTAGAGATTCTTGATTGCAATGCATTATGGGATGGAATTCTAATACGCAAGGGAAGCAACACGATCAAATAACTTTGCTTATTATTGCTCATAAACATTGTAAAAGTGCAGAAATCTGAAATACCAGTATAGCCCATATATATTTCCAAAGAGAAAATTATATTTTATAACCAAATGAAAAAAAAAGTGGTGTTAAGTTGATCAGAATAATGATCAAAACTATATTGCTTATAAATCACAGTGTTCCAATGATAATGCTTCATGTAAACTAGATTTCCATCTCATTATGCATTTTGATAAAAGGACCATCAAGGAAAATATTTTTGAACCAGGAAAGTCACTCTGTAAATTGTTTCAACCAGGCGCGGATCCGGCCGGATTAGACACAATACCATTTCAGGGGCCGTATTGTTTTTGCACAATAGTCGGCCTCTCAAAACTATTGTGTCTATAAAATCTGGCTGGATTCTTGCCTGGTTTTAACGAATCATTTCCATTTTTGAACAGTAAAGTAAATTTCTCTTTTGTGATTCTAATTGCTCATCATAGTTTCAAAATGTATTGGTATTACAGTGTATAAGCCACGATTAAGAATAATTTGTATCGTGGAAGTTTTTCTTGTGTGAACATCATCTGAAAGCTGTTGCCCGGGAAACCTCACGAAATACAGGTTCAGTGTACTTCTATACACCTGTATACAGTGCATCCTGCTGCCCTCAGTTTCTCCTTCAAAGGATACATTTTCTATGCGTGAAAGATGATTGTTATTTTTTCGTTTCCATTCAGAATGACTGATGTGTGTTAACCTTGGCTTTGGCTGTTTGCAGTCATGAAGTAGTTTGCTGTCTGTGCATGCAAACCTTTTCGTAGTTTAGAGAAAGTGGTCTGAATTTGCAGCCTCAAAGCCCTGATTTGGACTCAATTTGAAAGCTCCTCTTGCTTGAAATAACTTCTTCTTCTGCATTTATTTTTTGTTTGGCAATCAGTCAAACTCTCCCTTTTTTTACCATACACATAAAGATTAAATTTTGGCTTCAGAGGGGACAATAACTTGGACCTGCACAATATACTTGTACAATCAGATGACGAATTAAAACATATAATTGCAAAAATAGAGCAATGTTTCATCATAAATATGATAAAACATTGCCTTATTTAATTTTTTTTTTTTTTACATTTATGTTTCAATTATTCATCTGTTTTAAAAGCAAGTTTCATTTGTGTTAGACATGTCAATTTCAATTGGGGTATGTGCCTTGAGACTAGGCATGAGACAGGGTTTGTTTAACCATGTAGGGTCCATGATAGCAGTATGAACTTTCAAATAAAATGATAGAGTAGTAATGTAGGGAGGGCTATGTTAAAAAAATTGTGAAGGCAAAAAGTTTTTAGTTTCCCTGCTTAATACATGGACCTAGAGTAGTAGGTCCAACTTCTATCTCAGGTCTCAGGTCTGAAGGGGGGGGGGGGGGTCATCATAGCGGACATCGGCACCACTGATGTATGTGGTTGTCCCCCCCCCCCTAGGCCTACAGTGAT
The DNA here is from genome assembly GCF_037042905.1 of Lytechinus pictus. NCBI lineage: Eukaryota > Metazoa > Echinodermata > Echinoidea > Temnopleuroida > Toxopneustidae > Lytechinus > Lytechinus pictus. Next base: position 7,257,848 of record NC_087247.1, read on the forward strand.
AATCTCTTTCTGTCTATAATTTCACTTGATATTTGATTTGATACTGATAATCAGTACCTTATCTCCCCATGTATTTTTTCATGTGAATAAACATGCATTGTCCTTCTGGATAATAAATTGTGAATAAATGAATAGACGCCAAGGCTTATCATGGTTCCCTAAACATCCTTTAACTACCAATAATAGAACGGTTTCAAGGTCTGTCTCGAAAGGCTCTTCCACATGCAGCTCTCTTTGGGTGCATATACTTCACTTTTGGGCCCAAATCAGGCTCTTCATTATTTCAAGCACAGTTGCATCCTTTCTCATTTTTTGTTCAAATGCTGATTGTTAACGCTATTCGTAACGTCACAAAAAGGTGTGTGTTTTCGATCAGCATTTCTCTAGAAAGACAGTTTCTGTTAGAGAGAGAGAGAATAAATTTGAGCGAATCTACTTGACTATGAGAGAGAGAGAGAGAGAGGGGGTTTATGATACTTCCGAGTTATGAAATCAAAATTGCTCACAGGTTATTTTTCATCTTATCCAGAATTCATACTTCCAAAAAATAAGTACAAAAATTTGAAGATATGCAGTTTCACATTGATATCTGCAGCAGTTGGCTATTAAAGCAAATTAAAGAAATCAAGTTGGGATGATATTGCCTTGGATACTACTGAGCTCCATCTGGCTGAATGCTACGTCATCCTCCAATGCATTTCATTCCTTGATAAATCACTTTTATCTTATTTTACACAGAGCACATTCATCAGGATAAAGTGATTATCTTAATCCACCAGTATGTTATGCTTTTCTGTGGTAGCAGGTTTCAGTGTTATTGAGTTTTTGCTCTACATTCCACCATTTTACATTATTCGATTCGGTTTGATACATAAACTACAGTCTACTGTACATGTTCGTATGCTCGTACAGCAAAACATACTACATGTAGTCCTATGTTTATGTATTTGTAAACACTTTACTGTGATTTCAGAGCATTTATCCCAAAATTATTGCTCACAGCCATCAGTGAATATACGGTACCAGCAAATACATGTATGTAGCCTTGCAAGTATTGTCTGTATATATGATAATTTATTCTTCAATTTAAATCAACAACATCTGTATCTCAATAAAATTAAGCTTGTCATAAAGTCCAAATTATTTCTGAAATTCTTGTGATGGTACTCTTTGAATTACTATTTTACTTACATGTATTTCACTGTGGTGTTCTCTCTTTGTAGCTAGACAATTCTATATTTCAGTGGTGATTGTTGGCGCTATCAATTGCGAGTGGCGCTAAACATCTACGGATGGCAAGTCCTTTGCTTAGAGCCTTTCTTGGTTCTTTCATGGAATCACTGATATAAACCGAATATAAAATGCCAATATTTTGTTGAATTATTTTGTTTTCTTTCTTTATACAGCTATGCGGGTGACTGTGACATTGAAATCAGTGTGAAGACTGTCAAGAGATTAAAAGCAGGAATACAAGATCTACAGGTATGCTATTCATTCATTCATTTAACCCCTCATCCAAGCAGAGAGGGGGGGAGGTCAAATCGATAACTACATTTATTATGCGTTAATTGTGAGTTTTCTATTTACAACTTATTTTTACTGGCTAGTTGAAGAATTGTAAAATAATGCCAATAACATTAAACTCTAGAGAATGGAAATATAAGCTCATGAATGTTCTTTTCTTCAATATTTCAGTATCACTTTGTGTTAATGTAACATGTTTGTAAAAGAAATCATTAAATTTATTAACGTTTTCTAAATTATTTTTCAGTTTGCTGGGCGTATGGGTTACTCAAACAAGAATTGAAATGCCACACATGTACATGGATTTACTTGTTACATTGTTAATGAATGTAAATGTTTTGTTTTTGTTTATTTTAGCTCCATGGTAACTTGAGAGTAGAGATGAGACCATTGGTTAACAAGATGCCTCTGGTTGGTGGGATGTCAATCTATTTCTTGAACAGACCGGTAAGACTCCTCCTGCTTTTCTACAGTCCAGGCTTCTTCTCCAACTTCTTCTCCAGCTTCTCCAGCTTCTTCTCTTCTCCAGAGTTTCCAAATTATCATGTTATTTCTAATCCAGCTAATTGTCCTGATATTAATTATCTGAGAATTATTTGTAATGGAGATGAAATTAGCAACATATTTAGTTTCCTTAATCTCAAACATAAACTTTGGTTGCGTCAGGGTGTGCTGCTGAACCAGCCAACCTGAACATATTTTTAAGGGTATTTTGAATGAAACAGGCCCCATATTACACTCTTCTAGTACCTAGAAAAAAAATCATTCATTCATTCATTTCATTGTTTTCCATATTCAAATTTGACAATATAAAAACATGAAAAATACAAATAAGAGTTGATTAAAAAATGGCAAAATCACATTAAAAAATTTGTAATAAACTACAAAAATACAAAGGACAACCAAAGAAACAAAACATAAAAATATGGAGTATTTGCCAAAAGCCAGATGCTTATCAAGGGCAATCCTAGGGTAAGATTATTAAAGTATATATTACATACGAGAGGTAGACAGACAGACAGAGAGGAGGGGGAGAGTGAGGAATGGAAAGAAAGAAAGAGAGAGAGAAAGATGGAGAATAGAAAATTGATAAGGTAAGAAGAAGGAAAAAACATGCTATATGTATTTAAAAAAAAATCAACATGCAGTATATAAGCCTTGTATTGAAAGCTGACAATAAAGGACATGATTTAAGTTCATCCGGAATGTTGACAGCATTTTGATCCAATGAAAACAATGGTAATTCTTGAGATATTGAATATAAACAAGGGTATTGAAATGACAAAACATAGATCACCCCTGTGCCCTGGTACTGTATGAGTGTATTGCACTAAATAGTAAAACCATAATTCAAGCCGATTGGCAGTATACCTTTGAAATAAGAGTACATCAATATGACAACTTGTAGTTGATTAATTTGAATATCAGATCAAATATTCATTTACACATATATCCTTTATTTACAAAACCTGGCTTAAACATCTGGATACCATATGTGTAGGGATTTTTAGTGAAAAGCACACTCATTTTATACAGCTCCACCTCATGTACGGTATTATGCAGGTTATACCCCGCCCCCGTTCCCTCCAACTACGACCATGCCTTTAATAAAAATGGGTTCATGATGTACTCCCTAACTCATATATCAACTGTCTAATGTTAGAATGAGATTACATAGCTCTCTAACTCATATATCAACTGTCTTAAAATGAGATTACATAGCTATGTGTCATGACTATCTGAGGGTTGTGAATGCTTGGTATGACAGTATGACATCTTGAGTTATCACGTGCATGAGCTGAAACAGTGACATGTGTGAGATGTGTTCCATGATCTTTTTTTTTCATGTGACTATTAAAAAAACAGAACATTATATTTCCTGACAACCTTTTGCCATTTGTTTTCATCATAATATTTTCCTATATATATCTGCTCTTTTTAACTATCAAAGATTATGTACAAAAATCAATGGAAATCAATATTGTATACAGTATAGTTTTCAATGCCCCTCACATGAAAGAGCTTTTTACAAATGTATTTTTATGCACATGCATGGAATGTCCTGGGAAATTTTTGCTCATTTTGTTATTTCGATCATGGATCATATTTTGTTTCAGATTACAGAGTTAGAATGTTACCATGGTTTTAATTTCTATTGCTAATGAATCTGTATGAATATATTCTAATGTTCTATACCTGCCCAACAACATAGTGTTTATGTCCAGCTCAAGCCATTGAGCTAATGACATATATCTGGCTCTTGAGTTGATACATTGTATTTTATAATTGAGATGAATTATGAATTCTTTCTTGTTATTAATTTTCTAGGCGATAGATTTCAATCTTACCAACCTGGCTGACTTACTTGATGTACCAGGACTAAGGTAGACATATATATCTTTACTCCCCCTTATATTTACTGTCATGGTCCTATCCTTCCATGTCTTACTCCGACCCCGCCTCTCCATCCTCTTTTCTTTCACCTTTGTCCCCTCAATCTCTTTTTTTCCACCTCCTCTCTCCTTGTTCTATTCCTTTACCTCCCCGTCCTTGGCGTTGTCCGTGTCATCCTCTTATTATACTTTCCTATCTTCTCTCTCTCCTCTTCTCCTGTATCTCTGTTTGTCATATTATCCTGTTCATTTTCTTCATGCTCTTCTTTTCCCCATCTTCATCCTGATCCCCCTTTTTTCTCTTTCTTTCCCTAGGCATTTGTCCTACTGCTAGATAACTTTATGTATGTATTGAATTTGATTTCATTTACAACCTCCCATATTTTTTTTTGTAATTGTTTCTTTGTTTTTCATTATTATTTTTCTAGTAATTTCACCCATCTCCTTTTGATAAAAAATACATTTTCATATTCTTTCCATTCTTTGAATATATACTCTTTGACAAAAAAGCTACAAATGAAAAGTATGTATCATGATAAACAGTGCGTCCCACAAAAAACGAAACCGAGATTTATCGATGATTTATCATAACTTAATCACAAATAATATAGGCAAATGACCTACATGTATCATTGTAAAGCTTAGAATCTCCTCTTTCATCTGAAATTACTTAGATTATTTCTCATTCACGCATGAGTGAGCAAAAACAATTTGAAGAGGAGATACCGAAAAGTCATTTGGCGGGCTGTATATTGGTTTCAAAAAGAAAACCACCTATTTAGAAAATTCAATATCTGCTCTTTAATTTGATACCTCAATTACAGAAAATGGTCACGAAACAACAAAGTTCTAGTTATTTGAAATAAGGCTTGTATTTCAATAATTTCATAAAATTAAGAGGTTCTGCAGGCTAGCGTTCAAACTCACTTGACACTCTGTTTTGTTAACGATCAGCCATGCATTAAGTCTTTTGTTAACCATGCGATAGCTTCTGTGGAAAACCGGTGAAAACACGTTTATTTAATGAAATTATGGAAATACAAACATTGTTTCGAGGGAACATAACTTTTTTACTTCTTGACCATTTTTGTCTCACCTGCATAGCAGAGTGAGACTATAGGCGCCGCTTTTCCGACGGCGGCGGCGGCGGCGGCGTCAACACCAAATCTTAACCTGAGGTTAAGTTTTTGAAATGACAGCATAACTTAGAAAGTATATGGACCTAGTTCATTAAACTTGGCCATAAGGTTAATCAAGTATTACTGGACATCCTGCCTGAGTTTCATGTCACATGACCAAGGTCAAAGGTCATTTAGGGTCAATGAACTTAGACCATGTTGGGGGAATCAACATCAAAATCTTAACCTAAGGTTAAGTTTTTGAAATGTCATCATAACTTAGAAAATATATGGACCTAGTTCATGAAACTTATACATAAGGTTAATCAAGTATCACTGAACATCCTGCATGAGTTTCACATCACATGACTAAGGTCAAAGGTCATTTAGGGTCAATGAACTTTGGCCGAATTGGGGGTATCTGTTGAATTACCATCATAACTTTGAAAGTTTATGGATCTGATTCATGAAACTGGGACATAATAGTAATCAAGTATTACTGAACATCCTGTGCAAGTTTCAGGTCACATGATCAAGGTCAAAGGTCATTTAGGGTCAATGAACTTTGGCCAAATTGGGGTATTTGTTGAATTACAGCCATAAATTTGAAAGTGTGTTGGTCTAGTTCATAAAACTTGGACATAATAGTAATCAAGTATCACTGAACATCCTGTGCGAGTTTCAGGTCACATGATCAAGGTCAAAGGTCATGTAAGGTCAAAGAACTTTGGCCACGTTGGGGGTATTTGTTTAATTGCCATCATATCTCTATAAGTGTATTGGTCTAGTTCATAAAACGTGGAAATAAGAGTAACCAAGTATCACTGAACATCTTGTGCGAGTTATAGTAGTTTTCAAAATCAGCACTGCTGCTATATTGAATCGCGTGATGCAGGTGAGACGGCCAGAGGCATTCCACTTGTTGTGATTAAGGTATCAAATATAAGAGCAGATATTGAACTTTTTAGGCATGTGATTTTCTTTTTGAAATTCAGATACCCCCTGCCAAATGAGTTTTTGGTATCCTTTCTTCAAATTGTTTTTGCTCACTCATGCGTGAATGGGGAATAATCTAAGTAATATCAGATGAAAGAGGAGATTCTAAGCTTTACATTGGTAGGTCATTTGTCTATTGTATTTGTGATTAAGTTATGATAAATCATCGCTTAATCTTGGTTTCGTTTTTTCTGGGACGCACTGTATATTATATCTGTTTTAATAGTTTGCTACCTGCAGTGATACTTGTATGGGCACAGGATGCACATATTTAAGTGAATAGCCAGGGTTCATTATGGTAGCCTTTCATTCTAGGAAGAAAAACAATGTTGGGTGAATGGACGTACATATAATTCATTCTGTGTGATACTGAATTTATTTTTTTACTCTGAAACAATTCATTGAAAAACAGGAAATTGAAGTCGGGACATGTTTTTGCATGCAATTTTTTTCTCCCTTTGTAGGTATCGTAAAGTATAGTATTTATCCGAACGATGGTACCCTTTGAGATCAATTTGATTATATTTTGAAATTATCAAACTAAATCCATAATGGATTCAGGAATTGAAGTATATTTATAAAATTCATAATCCAGTAACAACCTGCTGGCTTTTTGTTTTCAATTGATCCTTGAGGATTGATTTGCTTCTTTCCTGAGGTGATCCAATGGAGTCGCTAAGGAGCCAGATATCTTTTTTTAGACCTGCCAATGTAGGACTTTCAAAGAAGGATAAAAGCATGTGTTGCTACGTCAGTGCATAACTTATCTTTTGTTAGGGATACTTGAAGGTCTCCATTTAGAAATCAATCAGATTATCATTTAAAAATTCAGTCAATAATGTTCTTTTTTTTTTTTATCGAATAGTAATCTGCTCCATGGTATCCTGGAAGACCAGTTTGCATGTTTCCTGGTGTTACCAAACAGGATCCCGATCACCCTCATTGACACGGTCGACCTCAATGAACTCAAGTACCCAATGCCAAAGGTAAGGCAATCAGTCCTCCAGGAATTTACAACTGTTCTTGTGGCAGTATATTGGACAGTTAGTTGATGATTTAATTATTGATCTGTTATTTGATGATTGGTTGAAGACCCAAATACCGGCTTTTGATATTAAAGACTAGATCTTCTTTGACGAAATTGAGTAAGATCAAAGTCCTACATTTTGTTTCTATCCTCTTACTTTCTCCCCTCTCTCACCTTTTTCTCCTTGTCTCATCTTCCAATTCTGTCTCATTCTGTCTTGTTCTTTATGTATATATTCATCTCTCTCTCTCTCTTCCCCATGGCCATATTTTTTATAATATTCATCTATTATATTCATTAGTATATATCCTTTGCCTTCCCTTAGGTTCCCAAAGTAGGAGCAAGAAGATTCCTTAAAAAAATGAACAAAAAATACATTTTAATCGGTTGTAAAATCTGAGCTACTTGGAAAACATATTTTTGTCACTTTCTCAATGAAAGGCCACTTTCTTTTTGGTGATCTATTTTAATGTTAATTTCTTGATATAATTTGTAGCTATTATTTCTATTTCGCTCTCATCCTAATATGCCTTAATCTTTCAGGGAGTGTTGCGTATCACAGCAGTCGAAGCAAGAAACCTGGTCAGAGCTGACATGGGTCTACTCAAGAAGGGCAAATCTGACCCGTATCTGGTTATCAATGGTCAGTATCCATTATATTTAAATAATGAAATTAGTAGTATGATGTTGCACATTCACTTGCCTGATTAACAACTTGAACAAAGTTTTCAGCCATCCCTCACCTGTATTAATGATTGTATTCTTTGTATTGGGCAAAATGGATTTATAAGCACTCTGTGTTTGATTTTCTTTGACAAACCGTTATAAGCTACCAAATTCCTTACATCTGATTGGTCGAGATCATATTTGTCAGTGAAATTTACTGGCAACATGCTGCGGAAATGCGTACCCTATGTCTGGTACATTCTGCTACTTAGTTCAAGTCTTTGTTGTTGTTTTAAGGAACATGGCCACTCAACTTATGTGAATCCGACTATGAAGGATCAGTGTCATGTTAATATTTGTTCTCACATTTATTGCAGTTGGAATGCAGAAGTTCAAGACCAAAACAATCAACAACAACCTGAATCCAAAGTGGAATCAGACATTTGAGGTAAGAAGGAAATCTGAGAGTGGTTATTTTTCTGGAAGAGGGAAGAATGATATTCTGGTAGTGTAATGCCATTTATTCTTAGTGGTATAATACTCAAGAAGTTTTAGCAAGCAAGTGTTTCATGAGAAGCCTTTAGAATCAAGGTTTGTTACGATAGTGCTAATCTAGAGTTAGAAAGTTAATGTAAACCTAACTTCTACTTTGTAAAGCCTCCACACTGAAAACATTAACATACATGTAGATAAGTGCATGTGGGACGGGTATCAGTATTGCTTGAAAAAAGACTCATCAGATAAGAATGCCATGCTTATTTTACTAATTTCTCAGCAATTTTGCATTCCTTACAAGAATCATTTGGCTCATTATTTTTGTTCATACATACAAACATTGGGATGGTCATGCTAAAAATTTAAAATTTAAAATAATTCTAAATACCAATTGCTCCTTTTTTGGAAGAGAAGTTGAGGATATTGTGCATTTCTTTTATACATGTAACGTGACCAGATTGATTTGGAATCGTCAAACTGATTGGCTAAATGTAGTAACTCGCTGTAGATTGAGTTCTCTTTCGTACATGTTTTGTTCGGTTTTATTGAAAAAAGATGCTTTAAACTGTAATTATTTGGACTAAACAGCAATTATATCTATTTCGAATACAGAAATCTATTCCTTCTTTCAAGGTGATTGAAATTACATAAATGAAAGGCAACCCAGCATTCTTGCCAATGAAACTGATAAATTTGATAAAAAATTGCTAAATTTTGAGAGATTATTGATCTATTAGTAAGTTTCTGTTTCTTTTCCCAAATCCTTCTCATTTTTAGTATGCTACATTTGTTGTTTATCCTGTTTATAATCTAAGTTTTTAATATTCATATACTACAAGATTTTCTACCGCTCGGTACGATTTCTTTGTATGCCTTTCGTTGATGTTAATTGATTATTATTCATGCTATTTGTATTGATATGTTGTAATTACATTGTATGCAACTCTTTGTACAAACATGTATATGGAATCAATTTTGTTGACAATTTGATGAGCATTCGGGGGTCAATAAAAAGATCTTTAAAAAAAAAGAATGCCATGCTTATTTTACTATGCAAGAATCATTTGGCTCATTATTTTTGTTGGATTCTGAAATCAATTTGAGATCATTACCACATCTGGAATTTATGATTAACTTGAACTATTTTTTTTGTGTAGGCCATAGTGTATGAAGAGCATGGACAGACATTAGATGTGGATTGTTGGGATGAGGATCCGGGAAGCAAAGATGATCCACTAGGAAAGTAAGTGAATAATATCCTCTGGCAAGGCACCATTCCAAATTTGCTCACTATCTACCCAGGTTTATATGGGTACCAGCAGAAGGAAATTCCTGTGTGTTTGGAGAAAATTCTTTAGATCCATACATGAATGTTTTAGAAGAGTAAAGATCTTAGATTTGACATGTATATTTTTTATGTATTTAAAGATGTTTCATGAGTTTCTAAAATGTTGCTTTATCTTTGTTGATATGTCAGAAAATATTTGACATAACCATTACTAAAAAAAAAAACCCTTGCACTTCTTTACTTTTGTCACACAGATTTTTTTAATATACAAATCATGCAGAAGACATATTGCGATGCAATTAAAGAAGCAAATTTTTAAAATGTTGTTTGGAAATCATAAATAAAGATAAATTATAGATATTTATATTGTACACAGTATGTAGTATGATTGTCAATTATACATTTCAGGGGCAGGGGGGGGGGGGTTGAATATGAATTTCACAAACAGTGAAGTTTTATTCTAAAATCTGGATGTGTGCAGTTTAACATGCATTTGTCATACTGCACTACTGGGTAGTGCATCAAACAATAAGATTACTTGTCAATTACTTCATCATTGGATATTACATGCAACTCCGTATGAAAACCCCTAATTATTTATTGTTATGTTCTTTGTGACTCTGATGTAACATTGTTTAATATATCTTTTATTTTTCAGTCTGAGCATCGATATTCACTACATTTCCAAGATGGGAACCTTTGATTCTGTAAGGAAATGCAGTCAGTTTTTATTTCTTCATCTAATGACATTTTCAGTTGCCTTTTAATTTCTATGATTGATGGTTTACTCCTAAAAATTGTTACCAACTGGAGAGTGAAAACGCTCCTTAAGTTCCAAATTGACTTAAAGGAAAGTTAGGGTATATACCTCATATGTTCAAATTCAGGAACATAACTTTTATCTGTACATATTATAATTTGAAGGCTAACAACTATTTTATACTTATTATAAAGCAAAGCAGGGGGTCTTCGATAAAGTGCAATAGAATGTTATTGTTTCTTGGTTGAGGGAAAAAACAATTATTCTATATTTCCTTTGTAAGTGTGTTTTTATATTATATGCGAATGCAATTACTAGACAAACTTGTAATGACAAATGTCTAGATATATACATAGATTTGATATTGGGCAAAATGATACATTGAGGTATTGGGCAATTTGCCCCCCCCCCCCTAGATATCTGAAATTGCCCTCTGTAAATGGATACTGAGCTCAATGCATTGTAATTCGGTGTGGACATGTGAAGGGAATTAGCCCCTTTTCAAAAGATAGAAAATTTTACCCCAGATATGTATTACTTACCATTTTAGTGAAAATTTGAAAGTTTTGATGTAAGAATGAAGGACTAATTGCTAATTTTTCAAATTATTATTATTATTATTTTTTTTTTAGTGGTTGCCACTGGAAGACATCAAACATGGTGATCTCCATCTTCATCTGGAATGGCTTGTTCCTTCAGAGAACTTTGGTATCATTCATGAAGTAAGACTTAGTGATTTTCACTGAATACTGTTAAAAGCTACTGAAATCCTTGCTTCTGATCGGCTCAGAGCAAATTAGTCAGTGAATATCACTGTCAATATGCTTCCTGAAACATTTTCTAGGGCCTTGTGGCAACCTAACAGATATAACTGTTAATGCAAGTTGGAAATATCAATTTTACAATGTATGTCTTTATATTGAACCTGTTGTTTTTTTAAAAGCTACAGGATGTTGAACAAGTTTGGGATGTTTGTTTCATTGTTTACTGACCATTTAAGATCTATGAAAGCTCTCACTTCAAGCAAACACTAATTCACTCTGGCATAATTCAAAACACATTTCAAATTAAAACTTTGGTTAAAGTTGAATTAAGAAGACGATTCCAAATATTGAGATATTTACATTAATAGCAACCTTACAACCCCCCAAACACTAATAGGTGATTCGACCCCCCATTTTCTTTTTTCAAAATAGTGAATTTGAACGATTTATCCGTACCCATTTTCCCTGAGTTCGCTCCTGCAATGCCTACCGAGACGGGTGTTCTTTGAGTGTGACGTCACCGGGGGGTATTCGGTCCCGGTTTAGTAAACAAGGCAGTGCCGTTTTGTGTACTATGCACGTACTCCTTCATATGGAATAACTGCAGTTGAAGTTGTATCTGCGAGCCATTTCAGCCATAGAACTTGCAAAGAGGAAATGATTAAAATATTTGTGGCCGTACTATTATTCCAAATATGTGAATTCCCTCAGAATGATACCATAGACCCTAAAGGAATAATTTCAAGGTGAATAATATGAAATTTGATCGAGATCTTCTCACCAGTCGATAACGTAGCAGACGTGTTATTATGACATATTTATCCGCGTGTGACGCGGCTCTTGCAAAAAAACACAGTTGGTTGCGGAATTGCTTTGTGCCGACCGGCCGCCCGCTCCGGCGCAGCTAGCTGTCGAGCTACCGTACCGTTCTTGTTGTCTTCAACCATAGAGATGTATACTAATAACTATATATCTTTCTGTCTTCAACTCACTTCCGAATTGCGTTTGTATGTGTGACGGTGACCCCTAGCGTAATTAAATATAGAAAACAACTCAGAAGGCCGAGAAAGAATACTATACGTTTGGTTCAAGATTGTTCTGTGGAATGAGCTATGAGTGGAAATGATCCAGAGGATATAAAAGTGGAGTCAAAGACAAAAGAAAAGAAGAAAAAAAACGCCAGGGGATCGCTGCACGGCCATGAACTAAGTCGACATACCAGACCATAACAGTACACTCAATGCCTGGGTGTTGTGTGTACTAGTATTATGCGTTCAGCGCGTGCTGAGCTAGCCGCCGGAATTACTTTCCAGCTACTCACTTGATTGAACATCGTGATAAAATAAATGAGAAATAGTGAAAATATCATTCAATAACTCACTGTTTGCTATCTTACATCATGATTGAAGAGTTCATGGTGGTTATTCATACTGTTTTTTATACAGGGAAAGTAAAGATTTGTACATATCAGTCCTATTTGTTTGATTTGAGTTGCTTTGAAAAAAAATTGTAAAATATCTTTCTCTCTCTGCATAGCATTTCTGTATGACATTCAGGCACCTCTTATACTAAATTCCCCCCGGTGACGTCACACTCCGAGTGACTTTTCTGTACACTCGTCTCTCGGGTTCTGACAGGTGGCTAATTTCATAGACTTTCAAAGCAAAATATCGAGAAGGCAGAGGATTATTGTGACATGCTATGTGTTTGAACAACTTATATATACTATATATTGTATGTAGAACCTATATTTATGGAAACTCACCCCCTTCTTAATTCAACTTTAAAGAAAAAATATTTTGCAACGTTTCGCCTTTGTCTTTTCCCTATATTCAGCATAACTGCGCATTCCACGATTATACAATCACAACAGATGGTGATCCTCATTGTAATGATGAAGTTCTCAAATTATGCCAATTTAAATTTCAAAAAGTTCAGTAACAAAAAAAAGACATCATCCTTCAAACTCGAGTTGCTGAATTTATTGCCAGGGGTTTATATCTATGTTCGCATTCATGCTCAGATGAATATAATTATTACTGTTGTTTTTATTTCTGTGTACTAGCAAGTGGCGGATTGCTTACAGGTTGCCACACCGACCTCAGAATCCCTCTTTTCTTGCGCCCTTCTGGTGGTCAAACTGGACTCTGCTAAGGACCTTCCGGTAAGACCATACTCTTCATTTTCCTCTGGACAGAAATGTAGTTCAGACATGGCACAGCAATGCTTAGCAACAGTTTTGTGTACAATGTCATGAGGCATTTGAAATTTTTTTAGTGGTGAGAGACATTTTTTTTTGGGGGGGGGAGAGGGCTTAAGGTGACCCCCCCCCCCAAATAAAAAAAAACTGTACCAAACAAATCTCTTGAAAAGAAAATGTAAAATATTATTTCCAGAGTTTGGTGGCTGACTCATCATTCACCGTGATGAAATCACTATGAGATCATGTAACATGCTTGTGTGGTTTATCTCAATATTGTAACACTTTTCAAACTGTTGCTCAGCTTTGTGGCGTCGTTTCTGATCAAGGATTTGAACTTGAAATCACAAATTTAGCGCTATGGGTTAATGGGTGAAATAGCCATGCTGAAAGAGGCAGAATTTCTTTTGGCGGAATGAGGGGCTTACCATGTCTCTTTCTAGTGTACAAACATCAATACCTAAACTTTTTATACAAGGTAGAAGTCATTCACTCTTTGAAAAAGGGCTGACTAATGTTACCATGGTAATTACCATATTTGTTGCTGTCATGCCACTAGGTTCAAGATCTGCTGACCTTAGTTTGATTTTCACACTAGATAAAGGCTTCTTTCGTTGCCGCTAATTATCATAATCTACTTAAATCGTCATTTCTTATAGGATATACAGACACGAGAGTGATCCTTGCGCAAGAGTAAATTGCACACATAGATCCTTATTTAAAAAAAGATCAAATATTCACTAGTTTTACTCTTTTATCTAACAAGTTTTTAGTATGTAAAATATATTTACTTAATCGATTCAGGATGGAGTGACTTCATTTTATATTTTTGCCAAATATATTTCATATAATGGGAAATATGTTAGTTACTGAAATCCTCAAATTAGCAATGCTATGGAAATCAATATTTTCCATGCAAATTTGTGAATTGACTCCCAATGGCATTATTTATTAGTCCTTATTTATTCCTGAAACATGAATTTTAAAAGGAAAACAGTAGTAATGATAGAAAAATACTAAGGTTGATGAGTAGACGCTGATCATATAGGCTTTTGATAATTCATCAACCTGGGACCTGTATCTTTAAGCTTTTGCGATTGATTGTGTTGTTAATATTTATCTTTGATCGCTCACGGTGATCAATGTAATTAAGCAAGTCCATCCAAAAAAAAAGTTAAATTGAGTAAAAAGAGAAAAATCCAACAAGCATAACACTGAAAATTTCATCAAAATCTGATGTAAAATAAGAAATTTATGACATTTTAAAGTTTCGCTTGATTTTACAAAACAGTTATATACACATCCTGGTCGGTGTGCAAATGAGGGGACTGATGACATCACTCACTATTTATTTTGTATTTCATTATATGAAATACGAAATATCTAAATTTTCTACTCATTGTCAAGTAAAACAAAGTTTTTATACCTTCCTGAACTACCATTGTTTTAACATTTTTTTGGCTCAGTCAAGTTGGTCATTGTCAAATGTAAAAATTGAAATATTGTATACTGGTAATTCAAACAATAAAAAACAAAAGAAATAGTGAGTGAGGGTTATCATCTACTCTCTCATTTGCATATCACTGAGTTGTGCATATAACTGTTTTGTGAAAAATAAGCATAACTTTAAAATATCATAACTTCTCTTATTTAACATCCGATTTGGACAAAATTTTCAGCGTTATGTTTGTTTGATTATTCTCTATTGATTCAAATCAACATTTTTCTGGGATGGACTGACCTTTAATATTTATGATTTATCGCTCACGATGGTCTATGTCATTAAGCATAATAAAAAATGGCTTTCTGATCACTCACTGTACTTTGTGATACCAGGCTTGAATGTGTTTAAGTATAGTCTGTAGAGCACTAACAGCATATGTGTATGTATACATACACTTCCAATCAACAGAAGAATACAGTAATAAGATCAATCCCTGGTGTAGTGAGTATTTTCTTCATTGTGTTCATCAATTCCATCATTTGATTGCATTCAATTTGAAGGCATTCCGCATTTCCATCTTTTGATTGCATTCTTTATGAAGGCATTCAGCATTTCCATCGTTTGATTGCATTCTCTTTGAAGGCATTCAGCATTTTGCTTTTTCCTTTTGTTCATTTCAAATTTGTTTGTATTTTTACAGACACCATTTCTTCATGTTATTGAAAGTGTACTGGCTACGATAATTTTTCTCTAGAAATAGAGAATGCGTTGTGTTTTCATTCCTACAAAATTTTTATTTCTACTGCAGTGCTGAAAGTATAAGGATGCCCAAAGTATATCATTGGCATGCATTAAATCAGTTTCTTTATTATTACAATTTTGAATTGTTATCATTTTAAATTGCTGGCTTTTGTATTACACCATATTTATAACTAAATTTAATTATAACAAAATTCTATTCTATATCACAGTTTGAAACATTTTTTGTGAACAGATTTCCAGATTTGATTAAATTGAGACTGTTCATCATTTCAAAATTATAGAATTTGAAGTTAGAAAAATTTTACCTACCTAAGCCGTTCCATGTGTATACTTATTTGTTCTGTTATGTTTCATATTTTGAAATGTAAGATTAACCATGGAAATGATTTTATAACTAAAGTCATTTTGAACAAACTTCATCAGAATGCTGGTTTTTATATCTAAAACTCATGCATGGAATTGTTGGCAAACATATATTGCAGTTATTGTTCCCATTCTTTCAAATATTTTCAGTATTTGAACTTTACTAGCACACATTACAGTGCTACAGGACCACATATACATGTATATATATATATATTTTCTTCTGGGACAAATGCTTACATTCATGCTATCAATAGAAATTACCATGTACATTACATTATCAGCTTATATGCTATGCTTTATATATGTTGCCAAAGATACAACCCCATCCCCCCCCCCCCAAAAAAAAAAGTTATATAAAATATCTATGTATACATATATCCCCCATTTTGTTTCAGAATAATATTTATTTCACACAAAACTCTTGTTGTAGATTCAAGGCACAAACAAAATATTGTCATATTATGTAGAGTGGTTCTATTTGGGCTTAATAGCTGTGAAATAAGAGTTTTTCGCAACAAAGGCAACTAAAAAAAGCAAAAAAACATAGCAAGCTTAGTGCAACCAAATAATTGAACCAACAAGTGTCATGTGATATAAAAGTTATTTGATAATTTTCTAAATTTATAGATTCAAGGCACAAACAAAATATTCTCATATTATGTAGTGTGGCTCTATTCAGGATTAATAGCTGTGAAATAAGAGTTTTCACAACAAAGACAACTAAAAAAAAAAAAAACATAGCAAGCTTAGTGCAACCAAATAATTGAACCAACAAGTGTCATGTGATATAAAAGTTATTTGATAATTTTCTAAAATCTAATTACTACTTTACACCCTGTATTTTGGACTCCGGTTTGATTAAAAATGTGGTATAACTATGGATAGCCATTGTGACACAAATCTTGAGTACACGTTCAATTTATCAGCTCACTTGACGCTCAAATTATTTATACCTGTCTGGGAAGAAGAATTAAAATATTTGCTTCACCAGTAAAGCATGAGGAAAGAACACAGTAAACATTTTGACATTTTGGCATCCCATACTTTTAGTACAAAATCAGACCAGGCCTTAAAGTATAAGGGAATGAGGATTTCTGGATTGGTTAAATTCTGGTTTACAACAAAGTAATGTATGAGCTGCAATCTGCAGCCAGCAATGTTTCTTGTCAGATTTGACTTTTCATATTCCTTTTTATTGTAGTTTCTGTTGTTCAACTATAAATTAAAAATTCTTTGATATGATAAGCAAGTGCTCGATCTTTCCTCTTCCTATTTGCTCAGGATAATTACAATTGTACCGTAAATTTTTTGATCATGGAAAGTAGATTCTTACCCTGGTCCCCCCCCCCCTCCTTTGATGTAATATGCAAGTCCCCTTTTTTACCATTATTAACTTATTAAGACAATGCTCAGAATTTTCACTAAAATATTTGAAAAAAAAAGTGTTATGCATTTAACATGAAAATATGTTTATAACTTCTGAAGGTTTCCATGGCAAAGAAGAATAGTGGAGTAGGTTTCACGGTACACCATGTATCTTTCTTGGGCAAGTGTCGGTCCTGAAAAGGACCACCCAAGATTGGGTGGTCCTTTTCAGGACCAACAAAAATGTATACCTTTATCAGGGTAGGTTGCCAGTTGCCTGAAAGTGTGTTTGAATAATCAGAATTTTTCAAATATGTTGTGGAAAAAAAATTAGAACTATAAGGTGTCAGTGGTAGTTACAAAGTGTCAAGAATTTACCGTAATCGTATGTCATTTATGAAACCGGAGCGTTTTTTGATACCATATTTTGGGAGCGCATGATAAAAAAATCCCACCACCAAAATTTGGTGAGAATCGGTCCATGGGGGCCTGAGATATGACCTCATAAACACATTGACTTCAATGGGACTAATTACGTATTCATGAAGTCATATCTCCGGCCCCCATGGACCGATTCTCACCAAATTTTGGTAGTGGTTTTTTTTTTTTATATGGTATAAAAAGCTCTGAAATGCAAAAATTGAAAATAGATGACACCACACTTCGGTAATCTGTATACCAGTAATTTTTTTTGTGAAAGATTGATCAAAATTGATTTTTTTTGTTTGTTTACTTTTTGGAATAATGCAGGTATCATCAAGATCCACCAGTATGCCCAGTCCTGTGTGTACACTTAAGGTTGGTCAGACCACACAAAAGAGTCATGTGAGTACAAGAATCCTCAACACATCACAGTACAGTTTCTTCGGTATACCTGTAGAATTCATGTCATTTGTGCTAGCAATAACTGCTCCCATGGAAAATGTGCACATTATATGAAAGCCAGATATAAACCATAATCTTGAAATTAACCCTAACCCTGAACCCAATCCTCAAAGTATGTTAACCATAAACCCTATCAAAACTGTAACCGTAAATTTCTTGTCTTCTTAAAGTTGCTCTGGCAAATTGTCACGATTTTCATGAAGTATCCCAGTTTGCCCAAATTTGATGATTTTTATAATGGTAATCAACCTAGACCGCAAAATGCTGATAAACTAATACAATCCTTTACCCGTTAATGGTCTCAGTCAGTTGCTTAGATATTTACTATTGTGGCATGAAAAATGGGTATTCATGTATAACGTTACTTAAATCTCTCCAAAATAGGTGTTTAAAAATGTTTATCTCAAAATTTGTTTCTTCTCTACTGAAATCCGCTTAGGACAGTTTGGGAAAATGATGATGAAATCACTTACATATGCTTGGAATGATATGAGGCCATTGTGTTTGTATTACAAACTACAGGTTTTGTCAAATCATACCAGGGTTTAGGGTTTATGTTACATCCATTTTTATTTTTCCAACATAGAAACAATGATGTTGCAAAATTTGAACCCTCTGATATTAAAGTCATTTCTGATAACAATATCATAGTAAACATTATTTGAATGAATGGATTCACTTATATTTTGTTCATCAGGTTCAACAAAAAACAATGCGTCCTGTGTGGGAGGAGACCTATCATTTCTTGGTCATGAACCCCGCCATGCAGTCACTGGATGTAGAGGTGAGAGTATTTTTGGATACACCAGGGGGAAAAAATGCAGTGCATAAAAATGTACCGAAGGATGATATATTCGGATGCAAGTGGAGATGTCTCCAAAAAAGGGGCATTTTTCAGTCGACCTTGTATTTTAAAATTTTTTCCTGGTTTTAACATTTACTCAAAGCGGTACAGTACAGTACAGTCATTCCTTGACATGCTCGTGTGTAATAATGGCCACTGTGCATCATCATCATCGTTATTATCATCCTCATTATCATTGTCATCAGGGGGATCCAGGATTTTCCGAAAGGGGGGCACGTTTTCCCGTTGAAAAAAGCAAAAGAAAAAAAGGGTTTTCACCTAAAATTGAAGGTCATTTCGTCTGCAGAAAATTTGACAAGCAAAAAAAAAGGGTCCTCACTTTCAAAAGGGGAAGGCGCACACTTGGGTCAAAACGGTATATTTACATTGATTATTGCTCTCAAAGGGGGGGGCATGGGCCTTCTGTGCCCCCCCCCCCCTGGGCCCACCACTGATTGTCATTATATCAACATCACCACTACCTACCTACCTCATCATCATCATACTGACCATTATCATTTGACTATTATCATCATTACCATCATCTGTAATCAATGTTGTCAAAGAGCTGAAGATGTTAAATGCATTTGTCTCATGACCAGATGTAATTGGGATTCTTATAATTATTTTTTTGTATACCCTAAAACCAATTCATCTTTTGATGTGATATTGCAGGTCACAGACAGTAAGAAGGGAAACAAACTTGGTAATGTGAACATCCCTCTGAAACAGCTGTTGCTGAGCCAGCCAAACATGGTGATTGAAAGACCGTTCAAACTGAGTAGCTCGGGTCCTCAGAGCACCATTACACTCAAGATGTGTTTAAGGGTAAGTTAGTGACAGGATAGCTTGGCTTTCTAAAGAAAAAAAATCTCTTTAAAAATCCCTTTGAAGAGCTCACAATGAGCCAGCCGAGACATGGTGATTGAAAGACCATTCAAACTGAGTAACTCGGGTCCTCAGAGCAACATTACACTCAAGATGTGTTTAAGGGTAAGTTAGTGACAGGATAGCTTGGCTTTCTAAAGAAAAAAAATATCTTTAAAGAGCTCACAATGAGCCAGCCGAGACATGGTGATTGAAAGACCATTCAAACTGAATAACTCGGGTCCTCAGAGCAACATTACACTCAAGATGTGTTTAAGGGTAAGTTAGTGACAGGATAGCTTGGCTTTCTAAATCAATGCAAACTTTTATCTCTTTGAAGACCTTACACTTAAGGCCTGGTTCCACTGGCCGACAAACACAAAACATTTTCATAACGGATACAGCAGACAAGCAAAAGATTGGGGTGGCTCCATCCGTTTTCATCCGCTCCAGAACATGGGCAAACAATGAAATCACAGTGGACGGATGCTCAATGGGTATAGAGCGTATGGAACACGTATGCAAAGAGTACACAACGGATACATAATGTTTTCCAACGGATGGCAAGATTCTTTTCTATTTTACATCCTCTCTGCATCCGTAAGTGCAGTGGGACCAAGCCTTTAGCCAGCCTGACTAATTCTGGTCTATAGATAGTACACGGTACAGACAATTATATGATGTTTTTTTTATCATTAATGTTTTTTTTTTTTCGATTGTATGTGGTAAGAAGTTATTTGGTAATAAATATCCTTCCATTTCAGATCCACTTTGGTTCCCTTATGTTAATCTATGTCATTGACTGATAATGGCTGTATTATATTCATCATACAATTACTCATTGTTTAAAATCTTTTTGACAGGCTCTTGAAAAAGGTGTAGGAAGACAACAGGGTCCCTTTGAACCTATGTCTGCTTTGGTAAGTGTCAATGAAAATATTACAACCTGATCAAATATGATTTTTATCATTTTCCCGCTTTAGTCCAGTAACAATTTTGTTAAATTTGTATTTTAGGACCATAGTAAATTTCAAACAAGTGACAAATATTATACCTACCCATGGAAATGATTGTTTTAAGTTTTATTGTTATGAAAAAGCAAAATGATTTTATAATTATGCTCCCTTTTTATATAGGCCTACAGTTAAACATTGATTGGTCATTGATATAAAAAAATGCAAATTACTTTTTGTGCTCCCTGTAGGCAATATGCAGTCGAATTTACATGGTTAGTACTATAGAAATAACTTGATAATTATGCTCTCCTAAAGGTAATGTGCAATTTAAAAAAAATTGTTTGGTCAGTGTAAAAAAATTGTGTATGACTCACGTTACCCCCTATTTACCCCTTTAGGCTAAGAACCAGAAGCTTGACGACGATGAGGATGAGGCTGTATTCGATGAGAACCCAGATGCCTCAATGGAGAAATCCCTGGAGAAGTCATCGGATAACAAATCGGACCCCCCTGCAGCTGATGTGACCGTCAACGGCCCTGGTCTGGAGGAGGAGGGCGAGGGCGCTTCGACCAGTCAGAACATCTCCACGCCCCCTAATGGAACCTCCCCCGGGGTGGGAGATGGAGAGACCAGCGGGGTGGAGCTGAGGAAGAGAAACATCCAGCCATATGTTTATGAGTGAGTGAATTTACATTGGAGAGGAAGGGATATCATAACCACCTTACTTTGAATAACATTTTGTCTTTTAAAGTGGTCTTTATGAACAGAGTATTAAGGGTTAAAAAGACCTCTGACTATGAACACAATTTTGTCTTGTCCCCCTGAAATGGTCTTCATGAACAGGTTTCACCATAATTCTATTCAAACAGGGGGATGTTTCACAAAGATTTAAGTATGACTTAGAGTCGCACCTAAATGTCGAGTTGCATGCGGTATGAAAGGCATCACTGCATTGGTCAGATCATGCCAAGAGGACGGGCACTACTACGTATTGATCAATAAGATTGCGTGTTGCATATCATGTACGCGTCTTCATTTAAGTGCGATTCAAAGTCATACTTAAATCTTTGTGAAACGTCCCAGGATGCTATACCATATATTACAGAACCTACTTGGAATATGACTCACTGGATTGCATGCAAACTAAGAACTTGTCCACAAAGACCACCTATGTGTATTATGTTTTCTTGCGCCCTTTGATTAGTCTTTATGTACAGGTGTTTTCACCCTGGTACTATGCTCAACATATTGCAGAACTTATTTGGTTTGTGGTATTAATTCATATTCATATTTTAGGTTCAGAATATATTTTGACCATTCGCATTGAATAACTTAAATAAGCAACTCAAAACGATAGAGAGGTTTTCTCCATCTAAAGATTGACTACTTCAGGGACGGATTTTTTGTCAAACTGCTTCAAATTAGTTGTTGTCTGGTCGTGGTTGACCTGAATGTGAAATGTGGTTGTAGAGCCACAGAAAACGTTATTGATGTGCTCCGACATATGTGATATACCGTCTTATATGCATGTCAACTGGATGGGCATTTGCACGCTGATGGGTTGTTATACATTTTCTCAGAATTTTATTTTATGTTTATGATATTTTGCTGATGTATAATACTCTGTTTTGTTTTTACTTTATAGAAAAATGTCATATATTGTACATGCCTCAATTTGTATTGTCTGTATAAGTTTATTGTTCTGTTGAAATGAAATAAATTGAAAAAAAAATACAGCTCAGTGGATATACCTTGTATGCACTCCACTGCAATTTCACGAAGTAAGCACAATCAAGCAGTAGCATCAACAACAGTTGAAACTTGGGAACAGCGGAGGTTCATAAATTAGCCTGAAATCTTACCATATTTTTGGTTATTGCTTGCCAGTACGACTGTAATTTGAAACTTTAGGCAGATATTTTTTTTTTTCGAATAGTAATGAATAAGAAACTTTGTTCAGCATTGATATCCCATTTATTAGGATTTGTTTCACATTTCATGTTCTTGAGTTCAACGTAGAAATATAAATCAGTTTATTGTTGACCTGTAGTTCAGAATCTAACCCGTGAAGCTTTTACTTAAGTCGATCAGGTGAACCCAGGAGGGCAAGTGTTTGTCATCCAATATGGTGGCTTCACCGTCTAAACAGCGCCCCCGTTGGCAAGCTTAAAAAGGCCAAGGTTTCATCGTCACACGATCTACAAAATGCTAGCAACCAAATGTCGTGAGTAGGCTCAGGAAGGCAAAAGACATATTTTTTATAAGATACATCTGTTGTCCAGTAAAGTCATTTGATCCTTCCCGAACTAAAAATAATCTTCATATTTTGAATCACGATGGTTCACTGTTTCCCATAATTCATTGTGTAAACTTGACTACACTAAACACTGGTGCTGGTAGATATATGGTATGTGAAGCCACCATATTGTGATGAAAGGTCAAAAGGAACTCATTTATCAATTAACAGAGATCAAAATATTCTTAAAAGTACATTATATAAGGAAACTTGAGATTGATTGCAAATCATTGAGGAATCTTTTAATCAATTGTAAACAATACAATTGGTATGGTAGGTCTGCTTCTTGCTGCAGAAATATTCTTTGATTTGCTAAAAATTACAAATACCCTATCAATTTCCAAGTTTGCAATTGACAATCAAAATCAATTACAAATGAGTTTCTTGCAAAGTCCCCCAACTTCGAGCACAGTTGTAATTTATGTGCTCCTGTAGTTGTATATTGACCTTGGTTTTGACCTAATCTTTGATCTAGGAGTGGCGAAAATGGTCTCGAACCCCTTGAGAATGGAGAGTGAGTTTGAATGGTTCTAAAGATTCAAGGGGAAACATTTCCAGCTATATTCGGATGTTTAATATGGTGTATACATATTGTGGTGCGATTGGTGATGGTGGCATATGAGATGGAGTCTGGTCTTATTTGATGGATATTTGGGGTTGTACTGGAGGAATTCATGTTTATATGGTGGTTATAACATAATGTCAATAAAACATTCTGCTCACAGTGGTGTATAATCATTAATGTATATTCACCATTATAACATTCTGTGTTTAATCCCCCATTTTGTATAAATATATTTGTATAGTTATTTAATATTTTGTTAATGGTACTTATTAACCGTCACCAATATTATTATGGTTATTGAGTCACTAAATTTACAAGAAATATATTTGAATGTAAGTACAAAGTGGTCACAGAAGTATAGCCACAGCAGAAAGGAAAAGTATAATTAAGTTTTTCATTTCTTGTATGTTATTGATTCATTTGAATTATGATTTCTTTTTTAATTTCCTCTTTTGATTGTTCTTATTACTACTAGCATGATTTGTAGCAGTTTAATGCATGTTTTTCTTCTGAGAAGTGATTTTAAAAACTTGTTATGGAATATGAAATGTTAATTAACATGTTGTTATGACACTGGAATTCAATTCAATTTCATAATTCTGTCTTTGCATAATAATGTGAGCATGCAATTATATGTTCACTTAACCTCACCCTGCCCCACCCTGAAAGAATATCTGTATTATCTATTTACTGAAGGAAAAGATCCCACATACAGGGGCCATTTCCTGACCCTTTTTCAATAAAATTACATTCACAAAATTTAAGAATTCTGATTTAAACAATATCAGCAATAATCCAGTTTGTAATATGTAGACATACAATAGGAGCAGATAAAGGTAATTTTTATTCAAAAGTCTAAAATCTCTCATGAGGATATTCAGACATAGCAATACTTGATTAATGCAAACTGGATTCCACACCTTGAACTTCATAAATTATTTTTAAAAAGTGGGTAAATAGAAAAGCTTATTTACATATGCTTGTAGCTGAAATGTGTATCCATAATGAACAATGAGAGTCAATGGCCCGAATTCACAAAGGTGGTTTTGAAAACCATCGGTTGAACCCATGGTTTATACAGATTTCATGTATATATTGTATGAATTACGCTTATTTACCACGTATATTAAACAAATTTCCAATGCTGATGTGCGCTTTTGCCACAGCGCGCCAAATTGTCTCCAGTTGCCATGGTTAAGTATGCTATTTTATTTATGAGTCCACTGTTTTGAATTAATGAGTCCACTCTACAAACAGTGGACTCATGAATAAAATAGCATACTTAACCATGGCAACAGGCATCACTTTGGCGCGCTGTGGCAAAGCGCACATCAGCATTGGACATTTGTTTAATATATGCGGTATGTCATTTATACAGGAAATCTGCATAAACCATGGTTTCAACCGATGGTTTTCAAAACCACCTTTGTGAATTTGGGCCTATAAGTCTATTGCTAACTCATGGTATATTCCACAATATCCAGAAGGAGATATTTTTCAAAAGAGAAATAAGACAATTATGACATTTATTTATAACCTCTGTTACTCTGTACTTGCCTGCTATAAAAGCATAAGAAGCCTTCTTCATGTTTTAAAATAAAGTAAGATATGTGTACATTGGATGTCTTTTAGAACATGGTCTAACCATAAACTTATCAATTTGAGCAGTTGTTGTGTAACTCCTTATTTGAATACTATCTCATCACATATACAAACAATTTAATATGCCATACTGAAAAAGCCTTAGAAAAAAATAAAAAGGTTTTGTTCAAAATTAAATAAGAAATGTGAGAATATTGAACACTAAACGCTTTCATGCTTTTCAAACATTATGATAAGAGAATCTTCATTCGAATGTCTGATAAATCTTACTATGAATATTTTCTTAATATAAAAAATTGTAAATATTCTTTTGTTTAATTGTCAACTCTATAAAAATCTAATACATTCATTGTACACTTACAATTGTGTATTTTGTTTGCTGTTTGATTTTCAGTTCCAAGGCCCCATTCCCATATGGTCGTATTCAGATGACGATAAGATACAGTTCACCAAGGGGAAAGGTTATAGTGGTGATCCATAAGGCTTCGTAAGTAAATTTATATTCGTAACTCGTTACTGAGGTTTTCACATGAATTGCCAGTATGATGAAATGCTTGTTGAGTTGTCAAGAATTTTCGAAATTTTCATGAATCTCACATCTTTACCTTCTTCCTAATTCTCTTTAAGTTGCTTGACTTTTGGCTTGACATGAAGCTCTTACATAGGCATTGCATTGTATCTAAGTTTATATCAAAGGTATAAATAAGGTTTGTATGCAGGTCATTGAAAGCGAATTGAGCACCCAGTATCTTCACTATCATTATAATTGCCATTATTATCATAAGAATTTCATTATCATTGCGTTTCTAAACTTCTTTTAAAAATATGGAATTATATATTTATGCATGCTTGATAGCAATAATAGTTTTGTTTTCATGGCATACTGTTTCATTAAATTGGCGATCATTGAGGTGTGCAGTGTTTTTTGACTCTGCATGTATTTACATCAAGGAATAAATTTTCTGGTATCGCATCGCAATTTGCTCCACATTTTTTAAAGACTGCTACACATAAAGTCTTTTGTATAGCATATTTTTACATAGGACTGTACATTCCTTCGTTGAGAGCTTTTCTCTTATGACCAAAAATGCTATATAAATTTGTAAAGTAAAATAATTCCCTGAGGAATTCCCAGTATCACTCATGATCTTTATCCCCATGGCAGACAACTGACGATCCCAGACTCGGAAGACATGCCCGATTCTTACATCAGGGCGTACCTTCTACCAGATAAATCTAAAGGTGGTAAACAGAAGACCAAAGTCATCAAGGATACAAGGGATCCGGTGTTTGACCACACGTAAGTAACCTTGTCATATTCATTTCCTCCTCCTCCTTTTCCCCTCTTTCTCTTCCTTCTCCTTTCTCCCTACTTGATCCTCCTTCTCTCGCTGCTGTTTCTTTTTTTTTCTTCATCTTCTTCTTCTCCTTCTCTTCCTTTTTCATCATCCTACTCTTCCTCATTACTATTTTCCCTCTGTTTTTATCTTCTCCTTTTTATCTTTTCTTTTTTCTTCTTCTTTTCCCCTCTTTGTTCCTTATTTCTTTCTCTTCTCCTCCTCCCCTTCTTTCCTTTCTTCCTCCTTCATCTTCACTGTTTTCTAAAAGCCATTGTCACATGCTGCTTAAATCCTGTAATATCATTGGTTTGTTACATATCTTTTTAATTTCTAGCAGTCATTAATGATAGTCAATCTTTCATGAAAAATGGTATATTTTATTATATTTATATCAAAGTAATCATGATGGGTCATGGTAAAAATTTTCTTTTGAAACAGAAACCATAAATTCAACAACAAATGTTATCCGTTTTGGCAATAATTGAGGGAGAAAAGGATTGGAGCAAGGATGATGGAGAAGTTGATTGTAGGGTGACGTGGAGAAGAGTGGGGAGTGAACTGTATATGTAATGTGAATTGGTTTGTTAAAGTACGGATCACATTTGATGAGGCATTTAAAAAAAATTTGTGATTCAAAACTGAGAAAATCTTTATTTCTTTACCAGGTTTGAGTTTTCCTGCACATCGACTGAGTTGTCAGAGAGAGTTATTGATATCTGCGTCAAGAATTCAGGCTCTTTCCTTCATCTTAGTAACCCAACGATTGGCCAGGTAAGTTTTTTTTTTTTTTTATAATTTAAAGTCATTATGCCACACCCATGTGAAACAGCACCTAAGCTTGTGTAATTGTTCCTGGCTGATGTTTCCCACTAAAAATCGCTCTTAGATTCCTATTTGCGAGTGGTATAAAATGCATCACTGCTATGTACAGATCATGCTCTGCGAATTAGCGATATCACATCCTTGTCAATGGGATTGCATGTTGAATAATAATAATAATCCACTTTTAATTAGCGCTTTATACATAGGAACGAGCGCTTTACAGAAATATGATTAGCCCAGTCATTCGAACCTGGCATGCCCGCACATAATGTATGCACCTTCTCCACTCCCCGGGGAGCATTCCAACATATCATATGTGTGTGAACAAAACTTCTGAAACCAAACTTATGGTCTTCATAGACAAGTGGTCCCTCTTTACAGGTGGTTTGATTGCACTTTAGGATTACTGGGAAATGTTGCAGCCAGTTTCATTAAAGATATGTGTTTTTATTCTAACTTTGTCATGATAGGTGGATGTTGACCTTGCAACCTTAGACCTTAGCAAAGCCACAACAGAATGGTAAGTTGACAGAAGCAAACCGAAAATTCTATTTACCAAAAAATCAGAATCTTCATATTTCATCACTCGGAAAATGCTCATTAATATATAACTTCTCTGGAGGAGTAAATGGAGGAGTAAATATCTATCCACGTCCTTGGCTGGTATGAGATTAGAGCCTTTTTTTACATTTTTACAAGTATTTCACTTGGCTCAGAGTCCTAAAGTGCTTATGGCACTAGCCCAGCAACTGTTCTCTTGTATTACTATATAACCAAAGGGTCTTCATTTCTGTTTGATGTCGTTCGTTAATAGATGTACATTTCCTGTCCAAAATATAATACATAGTAAGCAATTGAATATGAGGCCTATATTGATCAGTGTAAGTAAGGCATGTTGTAAGGGGAAAATGTATATATTTTTTATAATCCTTTCTTTTTTTTCTGTTGAATTGCAGGTATAACCTAAAGAGGATTAGTCCCGACTCTGTATCTCGGCTCTCAATGAGCTTCACCTCGTGACCTCAACCCACCAACCAAGCTATAAAGACTACCTTGATACAAGGCTGAAATGATGCACAGAACACATCTATAGACTTCACATCTTAGACACCTTGTCAAAAGTCTCTGCCATGTTTTTTTATCGGAAATACCGCTATGAAAAGGAACGATGCGTCTTTTCGTAAGCGGCTTTCCCGTTTGTTTCCCATTGTTACTGTATTATGGAACGTGAAGACTGGTAAATGAAAACGCCACTTGCAGGATTCCTGCTATCTGGCTTTGATGATGCATGGATTAATCTTTGTTCACATATGGTGCAGGTAATGACAGTTATAAACAACATTTTATTTGTGCATGATTCATCATATCAGACACATCATTTCATACCATATGGAGTATCTCTTTTTGTTCACACACACTTACCCAACTCGGCAATATTTACCCTATTATGCTCGGGTAGAAAAGAGTTGGTCGGACTGAATAAATTGTTCCTAGGGTAGTGCCATACACATTTTGTCATTCAATATTGCATACTGATGATAAATTGAAATAATTATAATGATAATATAATTATAATAATTTTTTTGTATTTCACTGCATCATATGTGAACATCCCTCAATGAAAATATTCACAAAGATTGCAATATGGGATTCATTAACAGCATGAGTGTATTCATTCTTGTGTGTAAAAAAAAGATTAATTGCTTCACACTCGACTGAAAAGTTTGTACGATTGTGGCACTCTCCTTTCTCTTTGATACTTGCCTATTAAACAACTACCAGGTATATGGTTTTCACACAATGCACCACTTGTCTCATAAACGATTGGCTTGCTCATTCTAAGCATTTCCACAGTAAATCAATATTCCTAAGCATTCATATTTAATTGTATATGTAGATGTTTGACTTCCATGAAACACTGAAATGCTTTGAAAAGCAACATGTCAGTCAATGTTGTTGCATTGAATTTCTTCTATTCAACATGATCTTCTATTGTCCAAATTTGTTTCTGAGATTTTTGTACTGCAAATGTTGCCCAAACATGCCAGCAAGTTTCCATTTAAGAGTCTTTGGAGCTTTTGGAATGCAAGCGCTAGTGAAATGGCTGTGTGAATTTTCGATTCTATTTGTACATTTAAAAAAAAAATTGTGCTATTTGTTTTGTTGGGGTGCTCATTTTCATATTGCCAAACAAACACTTGTAATACATTTAACCTAGCAACTTATTTAATATTTACTTTATGCACAGTATAGAAAGGATATTCTACTGACTTGCATGCTTTTGATCTGCATTACTTCTGATAATATTATTGGTAATAATGACAATAATAATAATGATAATGATAAGAAATGATAATGAACATTAATAGTAAATAACAATGGGCAGTTACATACTACATAGCACTGCATATCTAGAAATGATCTAATCCCAAGCACACTATAATCTTCATTATGGAATAAAACTAATGTCAAGCTCAACACATAACATACTGAATACAAAATGAAATATATACATCTACTTAAAACTAAATCACACTTTAATATACAATATAAAATGGTTGTGTATAAGGGTTTAATGTTATGCCTGGGCACTATATTAATGAATTAATATACTCCATGGTCTTAGAAGTTACAGGGAGAACAGACTCGAGTTGGTTGTGTATGAATGACGATCTATACATTATATCTTAACGATTAGGCAATCCATTACAACGTGGATGGTGGATGATGATGCCCATATCTTGTGAAATCATGAGGATGTTTGTGGTTGTAGAATTGTGTGCTTTGTATACCCCTTCCTTTGTTCTGTGTTGTAAATTTATGATATGGTAGGGAATGAGTTGCTATAGAGAGTAAACAACGTGTGATGATGTTATGGTTTTATGTTTTGATATAAAACTGCAAACAAATCTTTGTACTGTAGTATATTAAGCACATATAGTGATACCACGTGATATAAAGAAAGTCAATGTACTTGTTTTTATCCGGAAAGGTATTTAACTGCTTTTGATAAGTTGATCGGGAGTTGCTACTAAAATAATATTTTATTATTTTGCCAGGTTCATAATAATTTCAGATTATAGGCATATGTGTTAGTTTAAAACTCCTTAAAATTGTATACTTGTATAATGTGAAGATAAAAAAAATTGTTGTTCTTCCACTGTAATGTATTAATATGTTTTAAAGATTTGTCATGTTATATACGTATTGTCAATGTCCCAAGTACGTCTGTTGTCCTCATGATGTTGATATATGTTTATCGTGTCATTTGGATTGGACCGTGATGGTGGATGGAAACAGTAAATGGTGGTGGAATACTAGGACTATTCATAAAGGAAACGGTGTTAAACCAAGATGATTCTTTTTCATTTTGCTTGAAATGAGAGAGTGGGCACTGCCGGTTTTGGAGTTTTTATATTTAGCCATGAAATATTGAATTGTCTAATTGCCATTTATGAGCTTTACCAGTACACAAGGACCATCCAGAAGTGATGGGTTAACGCGTCAAGGTAGACATAGGGAAGTTAGCTAGCCGCAGACTTTGAGGCAGGGTATACAGTCATGTAGTGAAAGCTAGATATATTATGTCAACTTATGTTATGATATATTTCTAGAGAGTTGATATGAAAATTGGCACCAGCGCTGTACAGTATATGAAATTTGCTTATTGAACGAAAAACATCAAATAACTCCTCCAACATCTATCTACATGTATTTCTGTTGTTTTTAGGGTGCCATCCCACTCATGGTTTTCAGATACACAGCAACATATTTGTGAATAATTTTTTTGATTTTTGAAATATTTCATCGAACTAGTGTACATTATGTATCATAACTTTGCTTTCAGATTTTCATTTTGTAATTTTGCTTTCAGATTTTCATTTTGTAAATGGATTCTTCCAGTTTGAAGTGAAATCAAGTCTTTTTTTCTATGGGT
Organism: Lytechinus pictus; assembly: GCF_037042905.1. Classification (NCBI taxonomy): domain Eukaryota; kingdom Metazoa; phylum Echinodermata; class Echinoidea; order Temnopleuroida; family Toxopneustidae; genus Lytechinus; species Lytechinus pictus. Next base: position 7,289,131 of record NC_087247.1, read on the forward strand.
GTAACCTAATTTCTCTGTGATCTGTGTACATTTTTTTTATTTGATGTAGAATAAGATTACACATGTACATAATTAGTTTCTTGTATTTGCTTAAGAGCAGGTTAAGGGGTCCTAGCTTACCAATAAAATGGCTGAATTCAACTCTCATGTTGGTTTGCAATTGAACGTCTGAAATTCAATGAAAATTATATTTTGGTGTAAATCATAGATTTTTCAATTATTTCAATTACATTTGTCATTCATCAAGTTTTGAATGGATTTTGCAAGATGATGTATATTTTTTAATCTCCCTTTCCTGTGTATTCATGCTGCTAAAAGATGTTTTAAAAGTATTTCTGTTTCAGAAGAAATGTTCCTTGATGTTTAGAACTGACATGGTGCAGTGGTTCTGAATCTTGCCTTGTAATCAAAGGGTTGTGTGTTCGAATGCCGTCGCAGCTAGTATCCTTTGGCAAGGCGTCAGTGCACACTTTGTCACTTTCCACCCAGGTTTTGAATGGGTACCCGATCAGATGCGAAAGCCAGTGTAGTAATGCCTTGCAATTGAGTTTGGAAACTCTTGTTTGAATGGTCCCCAGGGAGTGGAGAAAGTGCATACCTTATGTGTGTGCAAGCAAGAATCACATGGTTGGTTTGCTTTGTCATAGATATATCAAAGACCCCTTGCTTAATTCTAATCAGTCGACCAGAAGACTTATGGCTTATAGTCTCCACCAAGGGATTTCAGATTCAGAATCAACGCCTTTAATACCTATATGACTTGCATTGACTTGCTTTTTCTCTCTTTTAACCCAAGGACGAGACAGTGAGCCACTGTATAGCGCATCATTTTTCATTTAAACAAAATTAAATCACGTACCAACAGACATGCCCAATGTCTTCTACGCAGATAATGCCTGATTAAACTTTATTGTGTTCTGATGGTTAAAGAAGTTTGAGAGATTCACCTATTCTTAAGTAAAAAGTCTTCCATCATTCTGTAACTGCTCATTGGCAGAAAAGTTATGTCCATGTATCATTGGTGATGGCCGCCTGTTTTTGTGAATCTGTTTTTTAAGAAAGGCATCAGAGGGTCTATTTCTTGATGTTTTATTTTCATTTTTAAGTCTATTATAATATTTTTCAAATGAAAATATTTTTTAAAGGAAAAAAAGGCTTTCTTTTCTACTTTCATCATATCGTATTCCCCATTCCATCAAACATATCAATTTCTGGTCGTGAAAATTGTCTTAGCTCCTATACCAAACTATATATCTAATGGTAATAACCTGTAAGTATTTCTATTTATCATTATGATTTTTTTCATTTGTCATTGTGTGATATTTCCGTCATATCAGATCTTTCTTTATGGAATAAAAACACATCTTTTATCAGGTAATCATTCTATTTTTAAAATGCGGTGTGTGCATCTTTCATTGCTCCAAAACATTTTTTTATAATATCTAATATTTTCTTCTTGTCCATTGGCCGTCTTTTTAGTGAATCTTGTTCTATATCTAGGGTTAGACTTGTCTTTCAAAGAAATGAATGCTTTGCCAATAACGTTAGTAATTAATCTTGAAATAAATTAATTGTTCTTCGTAAAAGTCATTGTCTTTGCACTTTTCTTTGTGATGAAATGAAAACATTGAAATTCTATTTGATTCCTGCCAAAGCAGAAATTATTAGAAAAAAAAAAAGTCAAATTCACTCCAGAAATGCTACACTTTGTATTGTTTTTTTAATGGTTAATTTTCTTGCCTTCAAAGAGTTCATGATTTTATTTTAAATGGATTGGTAATGCAGTTTGATTTCAAATTCTAACATAAAGGTGTTATTTTAATGCCATTCAATGATATGAATCACTTTCAAATAAGGTTGACTAAGTGACTTTCAAATATTGCACTGCATTAAGAAAATGAATTAAATATCACAAAATAACAAATTTTGATATAGTGAGATCCCTGTACAAGAATGCACAATACAAAAAAGTGACATTCATTGTATAGTTATTGAGAACCAGAATGATACTGCTTATGTAAAAGTCATATATATATATATATACTAGTTTGTATATTCACAAACTTTTTTTATCTGTGCAATGTATTCTGGGTAAATATAGATAAAGGAATAACCGTTGGATATAAATATGAAGTTTTTTATGATGTATTTTATTTTGGTCAAAAAAATTATAATGTTTATAGGAATTTTGAGACAACTTATCCCATATAACGCTATTTTATAATGGTTTGGAACTACTTGGCCTGTATCTTCGCAAATATGAATGTGTGTTTGTTATGACAAGTGTATTGTTTTAGACATTAGATTGTTCAATCTTTTTATTTGTGAAATGTAAAAGTGGTGAAAACTTTGGTTTCTTGTGAAATATTAAATTATGTTATTTGTGCACATCTCATTTCGATTTTACTGGGTTTTTTTTTTAGGAATGAGAAATACAGAGGGGATGAAAAAGAGATAAAGTGATAGAAAATAAGTGGATAAGAAGAAAGAGAAGAAATCATTATGTATGAAAAATGAGAGAGATATAGAGTATAGGGGAAGGCGGGGTAAGTTGAGCATAGGGGCAAGTTGAGCCACCACCCCCAGGCCAATAATGAATGAGTCAGATATTGTGGTGGTGTCATGTATTGATGACCCATTACATAACCCTCTACCCAACCACATTGTTTTCGACTTTGAAACAAAAAGTACTTTTTTAGAGGGAAAATACAAATTTCAGCCAAAAAAGTAAAAAAGATGAGTGCTTTTTACCCACACACGTCTTTAAATATAATAAAGAAATAAGAACAATATTGTTAGTCCAGGTATGGATCTTCATTCTTCTTGTTGCATAAGAAATGTGTGGATGTGAAAATATCGCATTAAGTTCGGACTGGGGTACTTTTAGCCAGCCAACATGGGGCAAGTTGAGCCATGGTAATTGTTATGGTAATGTATAATTGAAAAATAAAAAAACCTTGAAAAGCCATTGATATGCAGGCAGAAAGGTGCAAATTCCCATGACAGTTCTTCTGAAAAGACTTGAAATAAAAAATTGACATGCTGCTTCTTCCCGCATACATTTTGTACATAGTTTTTGTGGCTCAACTTAACCCAGAAGGTGGCACAACTTACCCCACATATGGGGCAAGTTGAGCCATTTGACATCGTTTTTTTCAAAGGTCACAATGAATTTCAGTGTGGGGGTAGAACGTTATATATAGGTGAAAAACATTTGCCAAGAATCAAATTTAAAGGCAAGGTACTTATTTCTACAATATTATTAGTCGTATAAATTCTAACATGCAAAAAGTGTCACAACTTACCCCGCCTTCCCCTACTGTATGTTTGTGGACAAGTGTCCTTAAGTAAAAAAAAAAAAAAAAAAAACTTATTTTTTCTAATACTTTCATAGATGGGGAAAATACAGTGTAAAGTGGAATAAGGAATACAAAGTAATAACAATTGTACGGTGCTTTATATTGATGAATTTAAACGCTTTGGTGGACATACTTAATTAATGAATACAATTAATCTATTAATGCAAAAGAATCACAGTAGTACTTAAAATGTATCAAGGCTAATTAAGGGAGGCTGCAAGAAGGATGACTTTCAGATACTTTGTTATAATAAACCAGGTATATACTCATTTTTAAGTCAGGTGAAAGAGCTATGAAAATTTATCATGGAACATTGAGGTTTAACTGATTTTGATCATAAGAGGTAGGAAGATGAGTTTTTAGGCTCATTGGTTAAGTGTTGGTTAAGGATTAGATGTGTTAGTATCATAACCAGGATAAACATAAAGAACAAAGTCCAATCAAGGGGCAAAAATCCAGCTATTTCCAAAAACAAAGATTCATAAAATAACCTCTTTTTTTCTTTTTATTTTCCTTTCCTTTTTTCTTTATTTGATTTTGATTCATATCTTTCATTATCTTTATATTTCTTAATTTTCCTTTCCAATTTCATTTTGTTTATTTATTTATTTGTTCATTTTCTTTCTGTCTTTTTCGCGGGGTGTATGATTTTTTTTACTCTGTGTGAGAGACCTGTAGTAATTTTTTTGCAAATTGTCATTCTTTTGAATCTATATGTTTATTTAGTATAATTTTCATTTCTTCTCAGGCTTCTTCTTCTCCTCCTCCTCTTCCTCTTTCATCCCTCTTCTCTTCCTCATTACTATTTTCCCTCTGTTTTTATAGTATAATTTTCACTTCTTCTTTTTCTTCTTCTTCTTCGTCTTCTTCTTCTCCTTCTCCTTCTCCTCCTCAGAGTCCTCCTTCTTCTTTGATCTTCTTCTTCTTAATTCTTCTTCTAATTCTTCTTCTTTTTTCTTCTCCCGCTCTTTGATCCCCAATTAAGAGAATTATGATACTTGCACCTCAGGGGTGGATTTGACATAGGTCCAATGAAGGGGACGGAAAAAAATCACCCGCCTGCGATCTGTTCCTCGAAAAATCTAGCCAATTCTATATATCAATAATCCTACCTGACATTAGTCTGAAAATTTGGTCAAGAAAAGTGATTTAGACTTGGCGTGCGTCGATCTGCTTTTGGTAAATAAAAAAAAACCTATACATAGGGATATAGACATTTCTTGTTTCTCATGGCAATCCACCAACGGATAAAACCTTCCTGTTTGATAATGTTTCGATGGACATTATTATAACTTTAAAAAATTATAATTTTCATTGGACAGATGGGTACTGATCATAAAGATATATTACTAGTGCGTTATTAGTATATATAGGCTATATATATCTCTCTATGGTACTGATATAATCCATTCAATGTTCCACCGACCACGCCCATCATCCACCCACTGCCCTCCCGAAATGCGAAAGTATTTTTTTAAGTTGTATAGTTTGTGTTCTTCAAACGACCAGTTCATGTTCCACTTTAATCCCGTGTAATGGTGTTCACTGGAAAACTTTTCAATTGATTCTTACCCCCCCCCCCCCCATCGATCATCAAGGATATAATTGGGACTGGATTAAAGAGCCGTTGATTACGCATGCGCAATGTAAAGGACGCCAAACACAAATGACTCCTTGACCTACTTGTTGATACGATGGCAGCTATCTGAAAGGGACCGAAACAAAACAACTGTTATTGCTGTTTATCATTTTCTAGCTCCGAGGATGAAACTGTGAGGTTGCAGTCATGCCAGTCAGGGCGAAGGTAAATCTTGTTGACCATATAATTATATTCTTTAGAATTCATGTTTTGTAGTTGTGTTTTTGAATTTGAAGAGTGCGAAATTTGTTAGTGTGAGAAAACGGCCGTCGATGCCGTGCAGCAAGATGCTCCCTCGGCCCGGGCCAGCTCGCTGGTGGTGGTCTGGCCTGCCAGTAGACCAAAAGCTTCGGTCTCTGTTATGTTCGTTGTTCAGCTGAACTCCGTTGGCTTCACTAGACCAAAAGCTTCGGTCTCTGTTATGTTCGTTGTTCAGCTGAACTCCGTTGGCTTCACTCACCAAATACAGAGACCGAAGTTCTAGCGCGATCTGTACAGGGGACTCAATGGCCATATGTTTATGTACTTAAGATCGGATAAAACGGGGAAGTGAATTTGCGCGACAGCCGAGGTAAGTCACTGTTTTTGTTCCTTTTAACTTGATTTTTCTCCGTTTTTTGGCAATTAATGCCAAGAGGGAATATTAATTTGCATTTTGGTCGCGTTAATTTTCAAAATTTTTATTCATTAAAGACAAAAATTGAAGAGCCCCGACGGGGGGATTTTGCATTGCAAGTCCCCTAATGGTGGCTGCACGCTAGCGAGCCGTCTGTGTACGAGGAGAAATTAAAAAAAAAAAAAAAAGTTAAAAAACTCCTCGAAACAGACGGCTGCCAGCTGTCTAGCCTGCCAGCTGCAGCAGCTTGGCTCTCGAACTCGCTGAGCTGAGCTGAGACTGAATTGAGTCTTTTTTTTAGACAAGTTAATGGACTAACGTTAGGCTCATGTCTATGGTAGCCAGTTGATCATATCATATACACGTTTTACCCAGCCCTTTTCATAACTTCCACCAATTAGAATTATGAAGGTAGGGCCTACTTAGAGTTAGACTTAGTTTTATTGCTAATCATGAATCAGAACCGCAATGCGTTATGGGATCGAAAAGCATGAAAAGGGGGCAAGCAAGCTAGCTCCGCACACGTGCACTGCGGACAGTATGCGTGCGCGGAGCCAGCTTGCTTGTACTGCGGACAGTACGCCGTTTCCGGAGCTACCTTACGCGCTTACTTGCCCCCTTTTCAATCCCCATAACGCATTGTGGTTCTGATTAGCGATAAACCTATACCCTTTTTACACACGCTGAAATTTCCTTAACCCCGTACTATAGGTGGGGCTAAATGGCAATTTAGCCCCACCTATAGTATGGGGTTAAGCTTAGCCCACTTTCTTTTTACACAGCATCTACAATCTCCCACATTGGAGACTTGCTTTGCAAAAGGACAAAAGAAACAACACCAACAAAAGCATGATTTTTTCCACCCAAAATTTCGTCTCACTGAAGTCAGAAGCCCATTTGTTTTGTGTGTGATTGACAACAAAAATCCTTATCAAAACAAAAGTAGATGGTGAATTTTTAAAGTAGATGGTGAAAGGGGGTAATTTTTCATGAGGAATCTGCTTATCACATTTTTATTTGCCGCCAAGTTAATCCTTTTGCAGCAAATGTAAACAAAGGAAATTGGACTCCAAAACTGGAGACTGTCTCTGAAATTGGATACCCAAATTCTTTACAAAAGTCTCCAATATTGGCCGTGCGCCTCTACTGACTATAGTATATAGTCATAACATATAGATCTATATCTAGAAAATAAAGTCTTTAAAGATTAAAGATGTAGAAAGTTTGCCAAGATCAATAAAAAAAATCAATTTTCTTTTTACGAATACGATATCATCTTCCATCCGATCATCGCATTGTAACTTATTGATTGGGTGACCATAATTTGCGTACATTTGCGTAAATTATTATGAAGTTGTTATTCAATCAAAAATATCTCACAGCTACAGTTCACACAAAATTAATTAAAATCAGAAATATGCCTACCTAATGGAACTGGAAGGCAAGATCCTTGAGTAAAAATTGCTTGAAGTTGATGAAAGTATAAAGTAGGACAAGGGTTTCGCTGGTATCGTGGTCTCAAATTTCCATGGCAATCATCTAGATCTAGTGTGCGCTTGGCAGATAGTGTCAGAAAAAAGTATGACCTTAATGTGCTCATGATCGTTTTGCAAAGTTTTGGAATTTGGAAAAGAAATCAAGCAGACAAAGGTAAGATAGAGGTCCAAGTATCAGATGGAGATTTAAATGCTATAATAAACTTAGTTGCATGGACGTATGCAGAAATTTTTCGTTAGGGGGGGCAGCACGCGCAAACTTAACAACTTAAGAGCGAGGGAGCGAAGTGACCGAGCTTGTCATTGGGTAGACAGCTGGCAGCCGTCTGTTGCGAGGAGTTTTTTAACATTTAAAATTTTTTTAATTTCTCCTCGTACACAGAAGGCTCGCGATCGTGCAGACGCCATAAGGGGGTTAACAATGCAAAATCCCTATGACTGGGCTCATCGATTTTTGTCTTTATTTCATAAAAATATATAAAAAGAACTGGACCAAAATAAAGATTATTATTCCGTTTTGGCCTGAAATGCACCAAAACGGGGAAAAAATAAACTTAAAAGGGCAAAAACAGTGATTTATTTCGGCTGTCGCGCAACTCCCACTTCCTTGGTTTATCTGAACTTAATACATAAACATATGGCCATTGAGTACCTGTACAGAGTTCGAACTTCGGTCTCTGTATTTGGTGAGTTGAGCCAACAGAGTTCAGCGGAACAACCAATTGAACAGAGACCGAAGCTTTTGGTCTAGTCATTGGGGCGCTTATGCATTTTGTACAATAAAATTGAAGGATTTTGTGCAGACGTTTGATGAATTTTGTTAAAGTTTTGGGTAAAAAGTGTAAGTTTTTAACAAAAAATTGGGGGCAACTGCCCCCCCCCCTACCCCCTGCTGCGTACAGCCATGCTCAGTTGGTATCACATTCTACTTTGAAGATCTCTGCTCACAAATGGTGTTTTCTTGATGCTTGTTGAGAAGTTAGGATTTTCTTGGAACGGATGGAAAAGGCATCAAAATTTGCAGATGTTTTGCATATATTTTCACAAATAGACACCTAATCTTCAAAAAAATTAATCACCCGGGTAATTTTAAGTCGCTTTTTCTGCTGGTGTTATCAGATTTTCAAGATCTACATGTATATCATTACTTTTTTAGATATGCGACTGTGCGCAAAATAAGGTATCACGCGAAATATGACTACACCACCATACCAGTGTATTGCCTTTTGCACTTAATTGATGGAGTAGCGGTGCCGTCTGGCCTGCGCCTTGACATGATTCATACAAACAAATTTGGGAATTAAACTTTTACGCATGTTATCATTCAGAACGGAATGAAGTGTGCATGTGCTTGCATCGGAAATGGAACCCTTGTTACAGAATGAGGGATAAACCAGAGAATGAGAGATTTCAACTGTGTACCTTATGAAGAGAGGTTTGGTCAGTGAAGAAGTTTGAAAATGATATGCTTGCCTTGGGAAAGGCTTGCAATGCTTGGCTGAAATGTGGGTCTTAAACAAGAGCCGCACATACATAGTATACTGCCAAATATGCCTTTCTCATCAAAATCCCTGAATCATGTGTAAAGTGAATGGATACACAAGTCATGGGGCACCATTTTTCGTGTTCAATCTGAAAATGACTGACCAAGAAATCATTCACAATTTTATTAGATTTTTGATGCACAAGGAAACGGTATCTATCAATTAAAAAAGAAGTAAAAAGGGCGATTTAGGCGACAATTACAAGCACTTTGAGCATGACACTACATCTAGATAGTAAAATATTTCAGAGGTATCATTTTATGAAAATACCAGAATAATTAGCCAAGGAAAACTTTAGTGGCAGAATCATGGGTTTCCCATTCCATTAGGTTTGAGAACACCAGTGAATTTTCCTCTTTACTTATTCCTTATTCAACAGACATCATCTGAATACGTGAAGAAGTTTCGATGGAATGACTCCATCAAGTCGGCTTCATTTACCCCCACCAAAGAGCAAAATGCACCCCAGGCTGGAATGTCCTCTGTTGACTACGGTAAGTACATGTTTGTATCACCACTCCCACCCATTCCATCTTAGGGGCAGTGGAAAATATTTGAAAGTGTATGGGTGGGGGGGGGGGGGCTGACCATGCTAACAAAAACACACCAATTTTGTAAACATTAACAAGTGGAGGCTGAAGCCTCCCTCCTCCCCCCAACACACACATGCCCAAGCATGAAACATGGCATGAAAAGGATGTCTTTGCTACTGGTATTATACTTCATTTAAGGTATTTTTTACAGTTCTTACTGTAAGTAAGATGTTCATGGGCACAGTCTTAGGATGTTTTCAGCAGTTTGAAGTTTTCATTCTCTAAAAGTTTCAGCAAATTTTTGGTCAAGATCTAATAATGGGACCTTAGGGTAGATTCTAACATAATTTTTGAAACTGTTAGATCTAACCTAGAGTAGAAGTCTAGGACTAGGTCTAACTGCTAAGTTCTAACACTAAGTTTAATTCACAGTACCATTGTCCATGATCCTGAATAAAAAAGAAAAATTGCAGCTAATGAGAGTGTGATAATAAAATGTATCGTTGGATTGATCTACGTGTTTGAATACATTTGAATTATACAAAAGAAGTATGTCAGTACTGTGATATTGGCAGATATCTGGGATGCGTTACAGATTTTGGTCAGGAGATGTTTTGAACATTGGGAGAATTGCATGTAAATGCATGCCTCTTGTGATATCAATTTATCAATCAAGCTACTTGCATAGTTCATTCTAATATCTCTCTAATCAATGTGGTAAATGTTGATGTACTTTGTATGTGTATTGAGAAAAGTATTGATATGTCTTGTACTATCATATTTTCAATTTTCTTCAGCGGATAGCTTTGCAATCACGCGGGAGCCACCACTCCAACGCAGGCGGAAACCGCTGCAAGTAGACAACAAGATGACCTACACTACGAAGCAGTTCATGACGACACCTGACTCGGAGGATAGCAGCGATATAGGCAAACCAAACAAGATACCTGGCTCATCACTTTCAAAGACTTTCCTCAAGAAAGTGGACATGCCTACAATAACCAGGTAGGTTACGTTAACCATGACTGGTAAACAGTCATTCCTTCTCATGTTTAGCAATTTTTCAACAGCCCATGTTATGCGGTATAGTATTTTGGTGATTTCAATGTCTTACGGGAAAAACCAGTACTAGGGTGCTTAATAAACAAGCTTTGACAACCATGTTCTTTCCACTCTTTGTAGTATGTCCTGGGTCCCGTAACACAAAGGTTAAAGCAATTAATCGTACGCTTGATTTTCACGATTCATTGTACATTGTAGTCAGTGCAATCGATTGTAGAAAATTGTTCTACGATCATTGCCAAGCTTTGTGTAACAGGCCCCAGGGCTCTGTAACATAAAGCTTGGCGATTGATTGTACAGCTGATTGCTACGATTGATGGCATTGGTATTTTGTATGATCAATTATAAAAATCAGCCCCAATTGCTTAGCTTTATGTCACAGGTCCAAGAACCGAATTCTTCAGTCATTCTTTTTTTCTTCTTCAGGCCGCCAATTGACAAGAATTTAAAGACAGAGAAAAACAAGGCAATTGCGGCAAACACGAGAGTTATATCCAGACCTAGTCAGCCACCTCCTCCGACGAAGAAGGTGGCCCCTCCATCTCCGACCAAGACAGAGAAAGGTCCAGCCTTCACCAAGTCAGATAAGCATGTTCCAAAAGCAGGAGGTGATGCTTCAAAAACAAAGAGCAAAGCTGAACAGGAAGTGAGTATGCTCTTGATTGTGAAATTGTAATCAGCGTAACAGCCAACTCTTGTGAAAAATTAGTATATGTTATGAAAATATGAAATGTGTAATATGTAAATATGATAAAAATTTAAAAATCACTCTATCTATGCTACAAAAATGTGGGCTGTCACATGTATATGCTAATTTTTAATGGAATCAATCGAGTTTGATCTTCCAAATTTCAGAAAAAACACAGAAAAGATTAAACTAGTTCATAAATGTACACACAGACAACCATGCCTGATGCAACCTTAAATGATTGGTTGATTTGGTTCTTTTCTAGACTGATGAAGCGTTACAGTACCGCGCTGGTATTCGTGCAAGGCCTGGTGGTCCTAAGTATTCATCAGAGTACCAACGACAGTTTGATTGGAAGCAACCGTCAAAAGAATCACCATTAATGGCAGCAGAACAGGTATGTAGGATGGCTGTTCATTATCTACTCTTCTTTATTGTTTTTGTTTGTACATGTATCATATTCTCTTATTTTTCTCTCTCTGTTTTGAAGCATCCACTGCACTCGGTCAAATTCATTGGGTCAAATGCAAGTCATTCTTGATTACAGCTATTCAGTTACCAAAATGGTAAAATTGCATCCACTTGACTGTTAACCTTGGTCTGTTCATACAAAATATAGTGCTTGATTGTAAAGTTGTTTTTATGCCTGGTTACATTAAAACCTGTGTGTTGGCTCAGTTATTAGAGCGTCCGTCTCACAACCGGGAGCTAGGTCGGGAGTTTAAACCCCGGCCGCGTCAGACCAAAAAAAGGAAAGAGATGGGAGTTGCTGCTACCCTGTTTGGCGTTCAACATAAAGGGATAGAGCTTCATTGGTCTGGCACTGCACAGTGGCTGTAGGGCCCACGATCAATCGGGCAAAATGATTTTTTCTGAATATTTCTATTCTCGGTTTTCTGTTTCGAACAATAAAGATTGGATTTTCTCTACATTGATCATCATGTGAAATCAATCATTACTGGAAAGCATTGCATTTTGGGTCCCTGGGGTCATTTTCGCCCAAGCCAACTGCTTCACCAAGTAAAGCTATTGAAGCCAAATTAATTTATCATTTCAAATTGTGTTCAATTTCCTTAGATGGTACATAACTCCAATGCTAACCTGGCTCCTTATATACCCGATAAGATACACCGGCATACTGAATACCAGAGGCAATACAAGCAGCAAAACCATGCCGGTCCATTAGCACAAGAGCAGCTCATGCAGAATGCACAACAAGAAATCAAAGCAAAGTACAGAGTCAAAACAAAGGTAAGTTTGATCTGTAAGAGACCGGGGGTGGGGGATGCTTTATAAAGAGTATTAGGTCTAACTAAAAGTCACACTCCAATGCCTGTGGTATATACCACAACACCACATTGATCAGATCATGTTCATGGGATGCGCTAGAAAATGATATGAATTAATGAGATTAAGTATTAAATACCATTTGTGTTGGCACTTGAGCATGAAGTAATCAGACTTAACTCAGTTCATGGAGTTGTAATGGTGTAATGATTCTGACTCTTGTATTTTGATATTAATGCTAGGAAATTTTTGTTATGATGTATTTTCAGTGCTTGTAAACATCATAATAAGTCCACTTCTATGATCACAACAAACTTATTTCATTTCTACATGTATATTGGAGAGGGTGTTCTGTTAGTTTTAGCAGTGTTGAAACTTGGGGGGGGGGAGAAGAAATGTAGACAAATGATGAAGCCAATATGATTATATTTTTCAAGATTTATCAAGATTGGTGATGCGTTTTATGAATCTCAATTTGTCCCCTGACTCTCCTAGTATTCCCCCGTCATTTTTCATCAAGGCAATGTTTCATGAAAATCTTTTCAGTGGCTTTCACTAACAGATGTTATAAGCTACTGGAAATCCTAGCATCTGATTGGCTGAAAGCAAATTAGCCAGTGAAAATCACTGATAAAACTCTTTGTGAAATACTCCCCGGTACTTATTTCTCTAGCATCTACATGCTTATTCATCGACAAAGCACATAATTAAAATTGCGTATAGTGTGCAGTATCAATATGTATTTCTTTCTCTGTATCTTTCAGAGCAAACGGGCCAAGAAGCTGACCCCTGATAAACATCATCCAGCTGGAGTACCATCGGTCATCTCACATGATGATCCAAGACTCGTCAAATCATCACAAAATCCACAGAGACCCTTCTTTCCACACGCTACAACAAGGTCAGTTGAGCTTTTCCTTCCGGCATTGTTTGTGGGATATACATGTACCACTGGGCAAGTCCATAAATTATGTTCACCTGACTGACCCCCTATGTGGGATGTCTCTGAAATAATTTGCCTTTGTGAAGTAAAAAAAAAAAAGAGGAAAATGGGGGTCAGACTTGCAAAAGGTGATTATTTTATGGAATGTGTGAAGGGGAATTTTTTTTGTAAAGGAAAGAACTACTTCTTGTCACTCTACTCTAGTGGATATTTTTTTCTTCTTCTGTCTCATTTTAACCAACTATGTTACTGTAGTAACAGTCCAAGTACAAATGGTTGTAATTGATTACGGTCATGCCACTTTTTTCCTCTCGTTGAAATATCGGATTTTAATTTCCTGTCTAAAAAAAAATCAGGTTGTCCTTTTTTTAGTATATAAGTACTGAAGTATGATCCAGAGCAGTTTTGTGATCTGCATATATCGTCCATTCGCAAATTCATTTGTTACATTGCTTATCTTCAGAAAATGGAGGTCAGAGTACAAATCCAACTTCAAGACCCCTGAGGTGTTTAGTTACGAGAATGGGGTGTGGAAGGGGGCTGATCCTCCCCATATCCAACCAAGGGATGACTCGTCTGATAGAGGGGCTCCTAAACCAGAGCAGCTGACCCGGTCTAAGTCTGTAGGAGATCTACCTAATTGGTTCTCAGAGGTATGTAAGAGATATGGGGGATACTTTGGGGGGGGGTCGGGCATGATACCATGGAGCAATTTTTCAGTGATTTTCACTTAGAAATGTATGCTTATGAAATCCTGGAGTTTTGGTGGTCTGGAGATTCTTCTCGTGACCAGCCCAGAGAGGATTCAACTGACAGAAGAGGGGTGGGGGGGGGGGGATGGGGACCAGACTGGTTCTCAAAAGTAAGGGAGTCTGGTGTGGCTTATTATCAATTGTAATGTATAAGCTACTGAAATATCCATATTTCATTGGCTGGATGGGAATTCCTCATCGATTTCTTGCATTGTAATTAATGAAAAATTTCTTTTAACAGGGTCCCCTCCCCTCCAGAATTTACGTAGCTCTCTTAAATGAATATCAATTTATGTAATCTCAATTTCATAACTTGTTTGATCTGTACACTGCTACTAAATGACACATACATGCATTTCAAAGCTTGAATGCTCGCAGATGCCACTTTAAAGAAAAAAAATGTACTTATAGCAATTATTTTGATATCCTCCTGTCAGGTTTTAGAATTGCGTGAGAGGGCAAGGGATTACCAGAAGCGTTCCCGAGGCACTCATTTCTCCCGGGAGCACCTGGCTCAACTGCTGGCTTCTCAGGCCAGGTTATGGGAGGAATCCAGTGATCAGCGTAGTATATCAAGCTCCATATCCACTCAGACTTCAGGCTCTGAGAAGAAAGAGTGAGTGTTCTACCCTTCTAAACCTGGGGGCCGTTTCATAAAGCCGTTTGTAAGTTAAGAGCGACTTTAAGAACGACTGGTGATCCTTTCTTACGCGCTAAACCATCGCCAATGAACATTTTGGTGTACACCATTTAACACAAGAAAGGATCACCAGTCGTTCTTAAAGTTGCTCTTAACTTACGAACAGCTTTATGAAACACCCACCTGGGCCCCATCTTACAAAGAGTTGCGATTGATCCGATCAATCACAACTATGGATGGCCAAATATGTCAACATCTGAAATTGCAAATTTGTTTAAAATATTTTCTAGATATGATGTATATTCATATATTCACTGTTCTCTTGACAATTGAGAGTGCTTCTCTCTGTTTTCAAAGAAAAAATTATGACATTGATGGATTTCCATATACTTGAGGTTCATCAGATCAATCGTAACTCTTTGCAAGACGGGGCCCAGAGCTGGTTACTTTTGTAGACCATGGGGGAAGGGGCAGGACCTCAACCACTGCCCACACGATCATATTGAAAATTGGCATGCTTGGCACCTGTGACATAATCTACAAATAAGCAGTTAATTTGTTTTTGAAAATTATGTGAATTCACTAAGTGTATGCAAATTTATGCATGAAATGAAAAGTCTGTTCTAAATCAAGAAATACGGGTCGAGGTATAATTTTTTTGGCTAAGACACTCTTTGTCTTATATGGATTTTATTGTTTCATAAATGTCCTATACATGAAATCACAGTTTTGGGCGATTTTGGGTCTGACATGTTTTAAGATCTTGCAAAATGTTGCATAACTTTGGAGCCATGTATCCAGCTTTCACATATTTGATCTCTAAAGGTGCACAATACTTGGGGAAAAAAAGGGAAAGTCAAGTGATTTTGACTTTCACAAAGGGTTGAAGGTTTGACTTCTCAATGCTTTCCTTGCTAAATTAACATGGTGTGTTCATGTGACTTTCTTGAGCTAGGCAAACATGGATCACAGATCAAAGGGCCAACATAAAAAGATGGCAACTTAGAGTGTGAAGGCAGTTATTGTTCAATTTTGAATGGAATCATGTTTTGAGCTAAAAATCATAAAACAGCGTATGGCCGGAGACAGGCCCCTGCAATGACGTCATAATATTGCATTTTGAAAGATGTTCATGTTTATGCTTGCTATTGTAAAAATCAGATCACTTGAATGAAACCTGTTTTGAGCTAAACATCTTTGAATTCTCTGATTCATAGGTAAAAATGGTTCATTGAATATACTGTCAGAGAAGAATAGCTGATTATTTTGATTTTTTTTCTTCATATTCTAATTTTGAAAGGTTGATTATTATCTTGAAAAATTAACTTGATTCTTTTGAGAGCCACTTGAGCCTCACATGTAGAAGAGTGTATGGGACTATATACAAATTATTTACCCACACATTGAAGTGCAATCCCATGCAGCTGCCCCAGTTACTGTAATAATCTTCCTTATTAAGTGAAAGTGATTAGACACTTCGCAATAATTTTCACCTTTCACATGATTAATCCATCCCTTTATCCCTTCCTGAGTTCAGCTGGTTTCATTTTCTCAGGTTCCATAGCGAGGGAAATATCATATTACAAACAAAAATAGAGTGTAAATTAATTGTATAATTGGTAGGATCAGTCAGACCGCAGGTCCCTATGCTAATGAGCAAAAAGGCCAGATTCATCCAAATCATCTCGTGGCTGAATCCTCCTCCTTGCAAAATCTCGTGATTCGTGAGATTTTCTTTCTCTAAGAATTTACCTGTTTTAACCTCAAGTTAAATGAAATATTATTGCACCATCAGGTAGAGTAAAAGTTACTCTTTCATATTGGTCATTTATTTTGTATACAATATTTTGTTAAATAAGTAAATTTCTGGCCTGAAAATGTGCCTCAAAACTGAATTTTCTTCCTCTGTTTTCTTTTGTAAATTGTGCAAAACTTTTTATTTTGAGCCTCAATGATATCTATATCACCATAAAGCTGAACTTCTGTACTTTCTCACAATGCCACTCTTGATATGCGGCACCTTTTAATCGGGTCAAGATCACACTTTTCCCACCAAGGTACAAGACGAGATTTCTGAAATTTTGTACTTGCAAGAAATCCAGAGTTCTGATTGGCTGGATAAGGTTCACAGAACAACAGGCGCGGGGTATTTGAGGAGATTACCACATGGGAAGTGTGACCTTCCCACGAGCCCAGGCACTGGGACCGTTGGAATTTGCCATTGTGTGGTCTCTTTGACCAATCAGAGTGCAGTATTCTTGTTTTCAAACTGTTTTATGTACTTGGCAAATGAAAAGTGTGATCTTGACCCGATTAAACAAATTCTTATTTTGAAACCTATATCATTTCAAAGCATACATATTCAGCTTTATCATGATATAAAAATCATTTGGGCTCAAACAAAAAAAAAGTGTGAAAATAGCAGCTTTTGTCAGGTGAAAATATTTATTTTGTAGCATATTTTAGATCAAAATTTTAACCTATATTACAAAATCTTTGAATAAATTCAAACACATGACCTGAAAGAATGATTCTTCTTCTTTACAATGGTACCAAATTCATGAAATTTGATGCACAATTAGAGCAGCAATGACCGAATGAAAAGAGGTGTTTTGGTCCGCATCAAGCTCATTAAATATGCAAAACATCTCAAGTCATGAATATCACTTGGATGAAAGAAGCCACTTTCTTGGGACCTGCAGTCTGACTGGGATTATATTATCATTTGGCAATTAGTCAAGAGCACCTGGCAAAGTCTCAAGAAATAAAATCAACAAAGGTAATTCTATCCAGGTATTATGACAGTGCTTCACATACCATTACATATTCGGTATATAAATCTATGTAACCTATACCATGCCATTGATAGCATTTCATGATATACCCTTTCATTCCTTCTGATAATGAAATCAAATTTGGGAAACAATCATGTTTAGATTTATCTAAATTCAATAAGTTTTAAAGGCAGGTAGTAGCTTTGTCCATGAATTAAAATCAGTGATTCAGCTGGTAATTCAGTCATAATTGGTCAATCCTTCAGGTCAGACATTAATGGCCTGAGCTTTATAAGCCAAGTGGTCAGTTTAATATTCATCAAGATATCTCATGGTCTCTGTGAGTCTCCTGCTGCTATGCTGGGCAACCCATACAGTGTACCTGCTGGGTACTCTTGGGCATGGTGAATGGCAGACCTTGGTCGCCTATTGCATTCTTTGATAGTCATTAATAATGACTTCCCTCTTAAAAAGTTCAGGTATTGTTTATAATACACAAGGAAGAGATGCAGTGTACCCGTCATTACGTCAGATGCTAATCTATCTTCCTTTGACAAAGTTGATTCATCCCTTCAAGTTTGATTCATAAATTGGTTTTAGCCCTTTAAGATTGATTCATGAAATAACTGTCTTATTATTTACAGCAAACCAAAGGAGGAACCACGTCCCTCGACGAGCGCTCCAGGCTTGGGCCATGAACCAACAAGGAGGAAGCTAGCTTGGCATGCCAACAACAACAAAGCAGCGGAAGAACCAAATCAAAACATACACACTGCACCTCTTGACAGGAGATCAAGGTGTGTATATTAAATTCCTGCCAATTCTCTCTCTCTGTTAGGGATTTTTTGTTTTAATAATTAATTATTTATGGATGAAGTTTAGTTCTTGACATCTACAAGTGATTATGAAAGGTTGTTTATATAAACAAGTAGGAGCTTTGTTTTTGCTCTACACACAGATAATCTGATTTTTTAAAATAAATATTAGGGCATTTGCAGAGCAGTCCTTTCAGTGCACATTCTCTAAAATGATATTCATTATTTGCTATATGTTTTTACTGTACACATGAATTGCCTCATTGTGAATGTTGAGCGATTGAGCAGAACTCTGCAGTTCACAATATCTGAAATTCATCTCCTCCTAATGTCGTGGAAAGAAATTGATAGTTTATAGTAATTATTTCTGTCTCTCCAATAACTCTACTACATGTAGCTCTTTACTAGGGGAAAGTCCCTGTTTTGGGGAAAAGGAAATCACTTTCCACCCTTAATGATTTCTGTCCCTAATAAAACGTGTAAAGTTTTTAGTGTAAAGTGTTTAGTCGATTCAGTAATGTCATTTGTCTCTCCTTTTAATTTTTTGCTAGTAGGGTTGGCTTGTCCAAAGGCATCCTTGCCAAATTATCTAAAGTTTGATTTACTGATGTAGTTCCTGTTATAGATGGTGTTCAAGAAATAGAAGACAATAAGCCATGAGAGCTTCAAGAAAAATACCACTAATATCATACAATGAAATGTTATGCATATTTGGCTTTGAATATGTAAACAATCATGTTTACATGATGTATTGCCAAACAGTTGAGTAGAGCTAAACAGTAGAGCTGGTTTTGTGTCAAAAGGTGATCAACAGCCCTTCCTTCACACTCGTGCCAATTTTCTCTTTGTGATAGTCATTTACCTCTAATGGCCCAATCTTATTTGTGCAAAACAACAATTAAAAAAATGTTATTGGTAGTGAATAGGATATGCAGGAATGACATTTTTTGTGATTTTAATTTTTTCCCTTCACATGTCTAAGCATTTTAAACCTCGTATCTCAAAATTGAAATATTTTGACGACAGCTCAGAATATGCTAGATTATAGAGTAATAGCATGGATGGATGGGAAGCGCATACATGAAATCATCAAGGGTAAGCCTTAAGGTTACATTGATTCTAATTAGGCTAGGTTGCCTTATTTTCACGAAAGAAATTACAAAACGAAGAACAGATTTGAAATACCTATATTAACTCATTGATGTGTATACCCAAATTAATTGAAATCAAATATTATATTAAGGTGTACTGGAGAGGTTGGGGGGTCAAGAGTTTTCTACTGCCTTTGTGAACAAAGTTGGCAATTTCTGAATGATTGGTCTATTTTTTCTTCTCACAGCATCAGCAGTGTTACAACCCCAGAACCAGTGCCCAGCACGTCCTCCATGAGTTCAGATATCGAGAGCATCGAAGAGAACGGGCGGCTCCCGACCCCAACCCTCGTAGAGTCTGAGCCATCACATGGAACCAAGAGGCATCATTTAGACAGGACCACTCCTGCAAAAGGTAACGCTTCTTGTCATTGTCTCAACTTGTTGAAACCTGACTGCTTACATGTATACTATGATGCAATTTTAATGTATTTTACTGATTTGTAAACAAATTTTTGGCATTACTCCTATGTGTTTAAGTTAAGATCGCATGCTCGATCTGTAATGAAAATCTTTTCTTTCTTTCTGACTTATGATTTTCATTACAGATCGAGCATGCGATCTTAAACACATAGGAGTAATGTCAAAAAATTTGTTTACAAATTATAATTTCTTCCTAGTAAAGCCTCTTTATTTACTATTTTATTGATTTTTAACGCAATTTCATGATACATGTATCTGCTTTGGTGATTATGAAATAGTGTAAATATTGAATAATTGAACCCCAATGCCAATCCCAATCCCAACCTGTTTCATATTCTAACATTATGTCTTCATAGAGATGACTCGTACCAGGATAAACTGTTGCAACTCTGATAAAGCGGACTTTTAGTTTGCTAGAAGGCAATTAAATAGCATAATCAACCTTGTTACTTCACTTCATGACCCACCCAAGCTTTGATCATTTAAGAGCATTACACCTTGTCATATGTAGCCGGAGAATAATCATTAACTAAAACTTCCCCATGTAAGGGATCTGGGTCCCATTTCATAAAGACTTGTTGTAATAACAAATGAACAGTTTCTTCAACATATTTACTATCAGCCAATCTGATTGGAGGATTTCAATAGCTCTTTACTGTTATTGCAAATTTGTTATTCTGAAAAAGTTTTATGAAACGGACCCCAGATGTACATACTTTATGGCATTGTCCTAGAACAGACCCAGATCCTATTAAAAAACATTATTTTTTAAATTTCTTTTTGATAGGAGGAGCCTTGCTGACATCGCCAGCATCAAGGAGGAGGGCCCACCATGTTCCTAAACCTACCACGACTTTCCCTAGGCAAGGGGAACATATGAAGCCAAGTAGTCGTACATATGTTGCAAGATCTGCCCCTGCGAGAGGTGAGAAACAACTTCATTCATAAGGAACCTGTTATAGAAATTGATTATTATAAACTTAATAGAAAATAGTGCCATCAATTATATAGTTGAGTCTGCATAATGAAAATCATAAATGAAAATCATTGTCTAAGTCTTAGCCATTTTTTCTGGTGAGGTTGCTTCATAATGCAGTTTGTAGGTTACATGTGACTTAAATATGCATGATGAGTTATGTACACGTTCCTGTGCTAAAAGGTATACCCCTTATTTTCAGTTGTGTTTCAACAGCATCGGACCGAACTTCCTAGAATCATTAACAACTTTAAATTCAGATACTTGTTCTCAAGAATTTCATTTTTTGCACAGATCAGATTTAAACTGTCGCTGATGAAATCAACATGACTGAGAATTTGATTTGGCACCCCCAAACATGCTCCAGTTGTGCCTGGAGTTGTGCTTAAGTTAGGGTACATACATGTTTATGAAACACCCCTCTCAATATGCAAAACGTATTAATCTGCTCACCCGAGTCTAATTTCACCCAACCGGTCAGTCAAACAAATTCCTATGGTCCCCCAAAATTGATGGAGACACACTCGCCCTTACTAACTTTTATGTTAAAGCATTTGCTCATTTATTTATTATTTATTTATTATTGACCTAAGCTTCTGTGGAATAGGTAGAATGCTGTTTCATTTCCAGTTCCCTGATTTTCCCTAAACAGGCATGGTATTCTCACGATTTAATTCAGATTTCTGATTGTTTTGTTTTTCCATACAATGATCTAAATTTTTTTTCAATGGTTGTTAATTGTAATAAATGATCATGTTAAAAGAAAAAATGTGTTGTGGCTGAATTATTTTTTGTTGATGTAAAGTTATGAGTGATTTGATTGTATGGTTATTTAAAAAAAAGTCTAATGTGAGCAGTTTCTGGTGCTGAGCTCATACCATGTTTTTGTAGCATTGAATTGTGTCATGTGCTCATGTAAGGACAGCAGCAAGGTTGTGGTTTGTGTAATGGATTTAAGTGTGGCCTAATTGTAACGATGAACGTGTATATACTTTGATTCGCTGTGATCACATGTGTTAACATATATTCAGTGTGCAGTGTGCATTAGTACACAATTAATTGGAATAGTGCAAACTTTCTCTGAAAGTCTCAAAGATGGCATCTCAAAGAAAGTTTTTAACTTGAGGTTAAAAGAAAGGTAAAAGATTTTGATGCAATTATCTATTAGTGGTTTTTAAATGTCTATTTTTTTTTAATTTCTCCCTTTGAAAAGGTATGCATATTGGCCTAATTAAGTTTAATATCTTTAATATTGTAATATTGCCAGCTAAAGCCGGGGTAATGATAATAAAAACAATGCGCCTCGAAATAGATTGTTTCTAGATAGATGGCGCTATACAAATGCCTATTATTATTGTTATTATTATCTTGTCATTTTCTACTTGACAGCAATCATTCCTGGAGGCATCACTAAAGGCTTTGAGTATGATAGTGATGACGATGATGATGTTGATCTCGACCGAACACTCACGCAGGGCCAGCAAACACCACCCCGTAATCCTACACAGCAAAAACAAGTATGGATTGGACCTTCTGGGCCTGTTTCATAAAACTTGTTGAAATAATATTTCGTAGTTTGAAGCTACTGAAATCATTCAATTTGATTGGCTGATAGTGAACTTTTTATAAACATTGTGCTTTTGTTATTAACAAAAATCTGTATGAAACAGGACCGTGGTCTGTGCTTTTTAATAGTAATTGAATTAATAATAATGATAATTTATATTGTGCAATTTCTATATGTATATACTCAAGAAGAAGTTCAAATAATTGTTATAAGCTACTAAAATCCATCCATATGATATTTCTAAGAGTGGATTTGTGGCAATTCTTATCGATAAGGAAGTTTTATGACATTAATAACCCGTTCCCCATGCCCAAGTGTCCTGTGTATCAATGTCGATCTGTACAGAGTAATGTGGGTACATAGTGAATGCACATGTAAAACTATTTTCAATTTTCTGAGAAAATTGCAATTTATGAGATTTATATATGTGGAATGTGTTAAAGCTGCTTTCATGTGACATAAAACACTCAGTAGTTTGAGAATCCATAACTCTTTTTAATTCTTTGATGTATTTGAACCTAACTTTCATATTGATATGTTTCTCAAATGTTTCTGCTTTCAATAGATAACAGCTTGACATCCAAATGAACTTCCTTTAATAATGGTCTATATTCTACAAGTAATTCTTAATTTCTTGTCATTCAATCCAGCTTGGAAGATTCTTGCAAACCTCGCCACTAGCTGGTAGGAGAACCTCCGACCCTCATCCACTCAACGATGAACTGATATCCCCAGGCTTCCAAAGGCACTCGGAAAGATTCTATGAAACCAGTCCTGGGATGCCCACAATTCCAAGCAAGATCGAACCGCCAAAGACGTGGGCGGCCCCTCGGGCGGGTCTAAAAACAGCTCCTCATGCTGGGAAAGGTAGGTCTGTTTGCTGTATTTGTTCAAGACAAGAAACACCTGTAACCTTTTCTAGAGGTCTGGCTTATGTCAAGTATTGGATGCTGGCCGGTAGGGTGGGGGATCTTGACTGGTGTTCTCACATAGTCTCCTTGCTGAGAAAAGTATCATCAATGTCTCGTGTTTGAAGAGAAACATCTGTCAGCATTTGAAACTGTTTGGGTGAAAGCCTAAAAATAGTTTCTGTTAAAGTGGATTAACTCTAGAGGTGCCATAAAAGTTAGTACTCTATGGGATGTTTGTTTTCTGTTTGTAGCTATCCTGCAAAATTGGTGTGTTTTATTAAAGGAATTATGAAATTTCTAAAATAATTTCCTTGTATGATCCTTCATGTTTCCTTTGACCTTCATGTGACCTTTGACTTCTGTTTGTGTCAGAATGTCGTACACCCCAACACATTGTTAATTAAAAAGAAACAAATATGATTAATTTCACAAAACCATTATATGCTGGTTATTTTGCAAATGTAGTCACTGATGACATTACCGCTCACCATTTCTTTTTTGTATTTTATTATATGAAATATTTAACTCTATCCCTCATTATAATGTTAAACTAGGTTTGATTCTCTGTTGAACATGTATAATTTATATTGTTGCAACTTATTAAGTGACAAACTTGTCAAATCTGCAAAATTTGAAATATGCTATAATTCATACAATACAATACAAAAGAAATAGTGAGCATGTGACTTCATAGACTCAGGCATTTGCATATCACGTGTTGTTTAGTGAAGAAAGACGAGAATTTCAGATGTCATAACTTCATGTTACTTCTGATTTTGATTAAATTTTCAGCATTAAGCTTGTTTGATATTTCTCTCTATTTACTCAAATAAAGTTTTTGCTGGTTTTGTACTTGATCGTTAAATGTTAATTCTGACTATTCTTGCGTTTCAGGCCCCCTTGAAAGACCCCACTCAGGAAGCATCGCAGGACGGCCACAGACGGCTGTCCCGCAAACAAGAGACGCAGCCTCTCAGCAGGTCCAGCGACTCAATTCTTTCATGTCCCCCAGATCCAACGGTCCAGAGTCTCCTGACGATTGGGACCTGACCCCTCCCAGGGGCGGGGGAAGGGGGAGGAGAGACAGCGATGAGCTCTCGTTATCAACCATGTCCAATGCATCCAGCTCCACGCTGGCGTCGGAGGTGCTGGAGAGAGCAAAGAAGAGGCGTGATGAGTTCTGGGGTAAAGAGAAGAGAGATTGAAGCAATGCTTTATTTGAATGAATTTGTTATGACGATAATGATATTCTTTATCATATATCAATGCAACGGATAGCGCCTCTGTAATAATTTATACTGAATTTGTTGAAAATAAAAACAAAATAGATATAAATAGGATCCAATATAAAAAGCCTTCCATTATTAAAAAGAAATTAAGTAGATTTTTTTACCAAGCGCCATACATGGCCATCATCACTGGTGCTTTTATGTTGTAATGCACCAGTGATTGGCCGATATTCTGTCCGGAGATAATGAATTATCAATTTAATACAAAGATATAAAAATAAAATATCTAGACAAGAAAATTAGATAAAATATTAATCAAAGAATGTAACACCATATTAGAGGATTATCAATAAAGAAAAGACAAATTTTCACAAGATGATTGTACAATGTATTTGATGCAATCAATCATGAAACTGTGTTCTACCATCGATTGCTCAGAAATTATAACATTCTGTTGGCTGACAACAAAATGCACATAAAATTCCAACAAGGGTTATCAAACAAGATTTCTCTCTCTCTCTCTTTCCAAACCTATCATTTTCTACTTCCTTATTTTTGGTCAGTATTACTAACCAGGCAAATCCGAGGTGTTATTTGCATTATTTAATAATATTCGATGAAATGAAAGATTTCCAGAGAAATTTGAGATCCGGTTTTCATTTCTGCAAAGTGAAAAAAACAAAAACAATTGGGATTTTCTCTTATAATGAAGGATTGGAATTTTTTCTTCACTCCGTTTTCCTGACTATATAAAACATCAATGATAGTTAGGTGTATTTTTAAAAACAAAATGATGACATTAATTTCTTCTCATTAAGAGTTTATACTTAGCACTTGCCACTTATTAGTAAAACCAAGTTTTGGCAAATATTTGTTTAATTTTGTTTTTATAGTTTTTCTTCTAAACATCTGCAAAAGATTTCTCAGGCAAATTTTTACCTTGTAAATTGTAAGAGGCCTATTTTACTTCCTTATAATTTCTTATTTCAAATAAGATTATTTATTTATTTCCTTGTGCTTTTACCTGTGAAAAATGTATTATAGAACCTTTTTTTGAAGTGATATGTATCATTATGTGCAGTTTTGATTCCTATTTTTGTAATATATATGAATAGCCCATTCGGTTTTTGAAATATTTGTAATTGTAAATATTTTAATTCCTAGTACATGTAATAAGCATTGTAAAATGATTTTTTTTTTTAATGGAGATAGATGTAGTTTGAATTGATTTTAGAGTCAATGAATTAGAGAAGATTCATATTGTGAAGTCATTTTGGGAGGCTTGCAATAATATAGGATGTGGTAGGACCAACACTTCCTGTGGACATGATATTTGGTCAGATGTATTTGGTCTTTCCAAAGTAGACAATCGTTTGTGAAAAATCATATCATTGACATAAGTCCCCTTCCTTGTGTAGACATTCTTTGCATTCCACATTTTCCAACCAATTGTAGATAATGAAAAATGGAGTATTTGTAACCCATGAATATGATGTATGAGGAATTGCATGTTGTGATATGTAGTATTAAAGACAATGCAACTTAGCCTTTTGTACTTCACATAACGATCTATTTTTCACAGAATATTTCCTGCATGTAGATTGATTTGGAATGGAAGCATGCTTAAGTGTGAACTCCATGTCAAAGTACTGTTTTGGATTAAATGAATTCTCAATTTCTGAATTCTTTTTCCTGATACTTTGCATAGATGCGTTGTAATGGCTACTGCTTGTTGAATTTTCTTTTTGTATTGGCTTGTTTACCTACAAATGACCTTGTTCTCATTCACAGGAATGACACGGGTGGTTTTTCATAGAGCTTTCCTAAATCTACGCACAAATAAATGCCCAACTGGTGACCTGTTCTTGGTTGCAAAATGATGTTCTCTATCATTTATACCTCCATCAGCTGAAGTGCAAAATGCAAATCTATTTGCATTGGAAATCTTGATAACAAGCATCTGAATGCAAAGTTTATCATTTGTCAAAATATGATTAAGGTTACAAGAAATTCATTCCTACTCTGTTCAAACTGGACAATTTGGTGTATCTCATTCAACACTCAGGAACGTGTCACCAGTCGTGTGTGGAGTCATGTGTAACTTATGAATAGCTTTATGAATACCACCCAACTTCCATAGGTGATCGGAGGGTGGGGGGTGTTTCACAAAGATGGAAGTATGACTTAGAGTCGCACTTAAATGCTGTTGCGTACACGATATGAAATCTTATTGATCAATACGTAGAAGTGCGTGTCCTCTTTGCATGATCTGACCAATGCGGTCGTGCCTTTTATAACGCACGCAGCTAGGCACACCCCTGTTCATATCAGGGATATCATGGTACAGAAATAAGAACTCAGTCACCCTTGGTCGCAGCTTTCAGCAGAAATGCCACGTGGCGTCATACCCTTCTAATCTCCCATTTCAGCATTTATAAAACAATGGGAATTTAGAAGATAAACAGATGATGAGAGGGACTTCTACCCAGTGTCTGTGTGTTCCAATACTCCCATTTCAGCACATACAAAACAATGGGGAATTAGTTGAGAAAAGATGCTGAGCGGGACTTCTACCCACTGGCTGTGTGTTCCAATCCTCCCATTTCAGCATTTACAAAACAATGGGGAATTAGTTGAGAAAAGATGCTGAGCGGGACTTCTACCCAATATCTGTATGTTCCAATACTCCCATTTCAACATATACAAAACAATGAGGAATTAGTTGAGAAAAGATGCTGAGGTATGTCTTTCCTCTTATAATCTTATTTTAACATAATCCTACAAAATAATGTGATTAGAAGATAAAAATTGAGAGGGACTCCTGCCCAACCACTTTTTCTTCTAATAGACAAAACATGGGGAATTAAGTGGGAAAAGATGCTGAGGTGGAGTTCCTATCCTGTAGCCCAGCATTTTCCCTTCTAATCCTCTCATTTCAACATACATAAAAGAAGCTGAGGGGAATTCCTGTCCAGCATATGTTCTGAATTATTGAATTAAACCTTGGAGGTATTTCACAAAGATTTAAGAGTAACTTCCCAGATGCAGTTGGTATACAGCACTTTCAGATCATTCTCTTGGGGAGCAGTCTACCGTGTATTTATTAATTATTTTACTTGTTAAATATCATGTAGGTGTGTGAGGGTGTGTGTGTGTATGTTATTGGGTTTTTGCAGACGCGTATCAATGAGATGATTATTCACATCTGGAACTGACATTTAATGCCACCAGCCAAAAAATATGACCTCTGTATCACTTTTTAACTTCCTTGCGTAGCTTGGATTACAGGCACACACCACAATGCATAGACAGAATAGCGTGGCTTTTTACTCATACTTGGCTCTGTGTGAGGTTGCATTTTTACAAAAAGATAAATGTCAGTGTAAATATATGCTATCTATTATTATCTTGATAATATTAATTGAGATTATAACAGCATTTGAAATTCTATACAATAATTCAATTATTCAGGAGGCGCAATAGCTCATTCGGTAGAGCGGGGGTTTTGGATTCCGGTGACCCTGGTTCAATTCCCACTTGATGCGCTAGTGCCCTTTGGAAAGGCATTTATCCTAATTACCAGGTGCCTTTGAGAGGACTTGAAGCCATTGGTCCTCTGGTTGCTTGCTTACAACCATCCATGCTTTCATAGCAATCAGGTAAAAAAAAAATCACCACCGTAAAAGGATGAATTATCTCCCAAAGACAACAGAAAGACACATGAACTTGCTCATCGCCAACTGTCTCCACTGCTGTTCCTAAATCTCTTAATCTATTTTGGGGGATTCCATATGTGTCGTACGGGACGCGCGACATTTCGACAACAATTTCTAGTCTCTTAGCTGAATGCTCGAGCAAGAAAATTTTCTTTTATGTCAGTGGTAAATTAATAGTGGGTAGTGATGTAAAAAAAACTGATAACGAACAAAAAATGTTTGATTATGTGTGAATTAAAGGTGAAAATGTGTGTCGTACGGGACTCAGAAATGTCCTGTACGACATGCAATATTTTCACCTGTAATTCACCCATGGGCGACATATTTTTGTTGATTGTCATTTTTTAACATGACTACCCAGTAATACTTTAATATTACCACAAAACAAATTGAAATTCTTCTCTCTTTTTTTGGATAGCAAGTTGAAAAATGTTGTGAAAATTGCTAATTTTTCTAGCATTGAATCCACCTTTTAAGTTTGTTTGCTGGAAAAGTAAAATACCATTTTATAGAGAATCAGAATGATAAAGGAAGTAACATATTGACCAAAATCCTACCCAAGAAACTCTAATACGGTTTCATTGAAAATCAAACAGTGTCAATTGAATTTCAGATAATTCCATTTCCATTAAATGTTATGGCCTTTTTTGTACAGTGCTCTCTTTGAACCACAACTGGTTTTCCCCAACTTTTTTTAGTTATTCTTTTTTGGTTTACATAAACTGTTTACAAGGAAACTTTCTCCATTTCTTTGTTTAATACGGCATTGCAAGAAACTTACAATTAATCGCAAGTCAATTTTAGGTCTCAAAAATCAGTTATAAGTCTTGAAATTAATTGTAAAATTTGCAATGAATTGCTAATGCCTTTATTCAAATTGATAAGCTTTAGTTACAATTGATCTATCACTTGTAAATTTTCTAATGAAGTTTACAGTTGTACTCAATAGTTAGTGAACCTCGACGCAAAATGCACTCCTTCATGCTGAGTGTTGAATGTAGACGATAACAACCCTGCAATGTTCAGCGAGCCCAGAGAAAACAAACTTTTTTAATGTAATATTCTATCACCTGACTTCACAATTAAATATCTGAAACATATGTCATAACTTGAACACTTTAGATATGTTCATTTTCTGTTGGCGTTCACTAACTTTTCAGCACCACTGTACAATCAAATCAAATTATTTCCTTGCAACACCCAGAAGTCTGAACACAGTGGGTGTGCTAATAATGAGAAAGGACCAGCTTTTCTGTGTATGTGTGTTTTAAGCAATGCTCCAAAATATGTTAGTCACAGGAATTACCAGATGGTATTTTCTCCCTTGAAGGATTTAGTTTCATATCAATCACACCCTAACAGTGTCATGACTAGCTGTATACTGTTCGATATTTTGATGATAACACTACTGTATTTATTTTTTTTATAATTTGTATTGCGGGGGGGGGGGGGGGCTTATATTCATCGATCTGACAATAGTTCTGTTCTAATATAGCTACAGAATTATTGAATGAAATGGAACACATTTCCATTATTTGACATCAGACGACAGTCTACAGGGAATCTAATTCCTTTTTACTTTAATATAGAGCTTCATTTCTGCACCACATGACTTACGTCATGATTGCACATAGACATGCAGATCAGGGGCCCATTTCATAAAGGACTTGCAACTGTTGTAACTTTGCCATTAAGGCAACTACCATGGTAACAGGGCTCAGCAGTCAATCATAATCAAGGTTGTCATGGTAGTTGCCATAATGGCAAAGTTACAACAGTTGTAACTCTTTATGAAACGGGCCCCTGATCATTCTAATAGTTTTCTGAATCCTCTAATTCACTGCAAATTTCCATTTTCTATAAAAGGTATATACACTTTTAAAGAATAAGTATAGTGCTCGTGTCTGGCAGATTGGAGCCTAAAGGAATTTCTGGTTCTGACTAATGTCGATGTACAGGAAATAACTTCCTTTTTGGTCAATAGACTTTCCCTGTCCATCAAATATTGGAAAAACTATGATTTCTGAGTTAACATATCCCAAATGACGTAAATTCAAGTTGTCGAGTCAAATTTAATTCCATATGATGTAAGATTTGCCTTTCGTGATTGTTTTACAAGAAATTGATGGAGACTGACTGCATAAGAAATGAAATGCTTACTTTATTTGTACCGTTTCAAATGAACCTGATTTCAAGAAGTGAATAAAATAGCAAGAATTTTCACTTTGTAGGGAAAAAATGAAGCCGAAAATTAGATCTTATTACCTTGAAACTTGAATCTTACCACATAATTTGAAATATGACCAACAATTGTCTACAACTGAATCATCTGAATGAATAATCTGTTACATGAATTGATTAAAATTGATTGTTGAAAGCGCTTGATTTATCATATGAATTTTATACTTTTACTGAATTAAGATATTTGCAATACTAATTATTTTTTTTTATAATGAGATTTGATTGCAGAAAAGATTGTCACTGTGGCAATTATTTGTATTTGCCACTTTCCCTCCAGGTGAAGTGATTGAATAAAAAATGTTAATTCCCTTCAAACAATGAGTTTGAATAGATGAATAACTGAGAATCCTCTTGAAAATTTACCTCCCCAGCGTCCAATTACCTTCATGAGGGCATACCAGCTACACCTTACAGAATTTTGCATGACCCTTCACTATTTGATGAATCAGGAGACGATTGCCGGGATCATGATCGCTTCAGTTCCTCTCATGAAAATATCGTATTTGTTAATGATAAATCCTCCTAATTCATCATTTATGACAGAAATAAAACCCCATTGTACTTTTGTAATGTCACGCTGTCATTCTATCCCAGTGTACTTTTGTTGTAATTTCATCCTGTAATTCAAAAAACTTATACCAAGACCATTGCTACAGGCGAGGAAGGGAGACGACTCCCCTCCCCCCTACCCGACTTACCGTATGATTTTCAAGAAGTGAAAAAAGAGGGAAAGAGAAAAAGACCCAAAAAGGAAGAAAAGAGAAGATAGTAGTCTAACTGTATGATATCCCTGATTTTCAACTGCTCCTATTTCCGTTGGTTCTTCCCATCACTATTCTTTCATTGATTGTTTTACAATCTGGGTAACCTAACCGTCTCATTTGACTAAAAAGTTGTTTCTTCCCCCCCCCCCCCCCTCTTTTTTTTGGTAACAAGTGAAGTGATATTTTTTTTAATTATTTTTTATAAGGGTTCAAACTTTTAAATACATGTTCTGTCAATTTGCCTTTTTTTCGGAGAGGTACTTTTGACAGAAATGGATTTACCAACATAAGAACGTTTAGTGTCTATTGGCACAGTGGACATACAAGTGTTCTCATATATCGACAAAAACATGAATATTAATCAAGTAACCCCATGATTCATCTCCCCATTTTGGGTTAATTTTCCCAAAAATCAAATTGTCATTAGCTTTGGGGAATTTCACTTTATAAACAATGGCATTTCTATAAGCAATTCTGATTTTTTTTTTTAGTGCCTAATGATTGCTAATAATAGACCAGTTCGTAGTTACATCAGGGACGATTTTGGTCAAATGACCTTTCATTTCTTTCATTATGATAGGCAGATTTCAAAGCAAGATATAACATATGCATGCCTTACATAGCAGGATGAAGAAATTGAATCATACCAGGTGACTAAAATAGCACATCAATGAAGACTCCATGAAGTTATTTGTTGCATTTCTACTTTGAATGCATATTATAGCATGCTGTACAATGTACTTGGTAAACTGTAAAAATACCAGTCGTTCGTGGACGCATTGCTGTTTTTTGTGGATGTAAATGAAACCACAATTCAAAAGAATACATGAATAATCAAGACATTAAAGTTGGTGCTTATCTCATTAAATTTTAAACCACCATGTCATTTTAGTACAAATGACCTTCCTCTGATCATGCGTAGAAAAAATGTGACAGTTAGGGTCAATTTTGAGAAGTAAACGTGTATTATAATAATTTTTTTCCTATTGCAGTACACATATTTCATTTTATGGAACACAGAAGGCTTTTTGGGGGAAAGTAAACCCACCCGTATATAAGAAGCCAAAACAACAAAAACAGAATGAACAATAAAAACCATAATTATTAGATTGAGATCTTGGTCAAGATTCGAAAGGGAAAATTCAAAAGTACGATGTCCAATCTAAGGGTTTTGACAACTGTGAAGATAATAACATATATCTTTTCGTAAAAATTTTGATGAGATTCGTAAGTAGGGTCACTATAGAATCCTTTCATTTCAGGAAATATACATTGTGAAAAATGACGGGAAATAGCCCCATGAACACAACGCATTGTTACAACACACGAAGTTTCGTCAAAATTTTGTTCACTTTTTGTTTCAAAGAGCCAGAGAGTAAGAAATCTTGAACTAGATCGTTTTAGGGAGTGTTAAATCTGAAAGGCCTTGAACTATATTTCACGGCTATCTCTAGTTATTTCCACAACTTTCACACACCTCCTGGCGTTTTGATGAGGTCCGTGTTTTTTTACGCATTTAATTCATAATAGTTCCTCTATGTCGAGAGACCACTGAAAGATGATGCCAAATTTATCTGACACCCGATTTAAGTTTTCCCCTGACATGGAGTCATTGCAATTATTGGGGCGAAAGAGTATTTATATTTCATCGCGATAGAAAGCAGAATACTTTTGACACTAGCGGATCAGGGAAGGGGGCACAACTGGCCCGTGCCCCCCCCCCCCTCCTTGAGAGAGAAGAATGCTTTTTTTAAGGGCAAAGCACTCGCAAGTGACGACCTTTTTTTTTATTTTTTTGGCTTGTCATTTTTTTTTGGAACAAAATGATCACCATTTCGTAGTGAAAACCTTTTTGGGGGACTTGTCAAATTTTTCCTGTATAAAAAAATTACCCCCTCCTTTTGGTAAATCCTGTATCCGCCCCTGTTGATAAATGGGTCGTTTTTGCAAAACAAGCCAGGAAAATGTCAGCAAATATAAAGATTGCATACTCACAGGAACGGACCGAGCTTTCGCCAATAAGGAGGGGGGGGGGGGTACTTTTACCCACATTTTCCACGATCGGCCACTACAATCTGATTTTTGTTGGTCTATGAGGGGTAGTCCTAACTAAAGACTGAAATTTTAATTACATCTTAACTTTACTATAACAAAAAAGATAGGTATGTCACAGGTGCGGTTCTAGACTAAAACTTGGGGGGGGGGGCTTGAGAAATTTTCGATGTCGGTTTATTCAATACAATGAAAAATGACCAATAGTGGATAGCCTTATACTTACCAAGCAAATAGTCCTCCCCCATTTAAAAAAAAAAAAAAAAAAAAAAATCGATTTCTAAAGTGCGAGGGAGCGTAGCGACCGAGCGAAAAAAATAATCACATTTTCAAAAGTGCTTGAGAATTTTTCATCCATATTATGCATCAGGTCCTGATGTGTGTTATAGATGTAGACATGGTAGATGAGAGCATATAACGATAAGGGGGAGGAAGGCGGTTTTTTAAATTTTGAATATAAAAATGTTATTACCCTGGCTTTAGCCCCGCATCCTTCTTTTACAGCGCGGTGGCATTTCAAGGAATAAATTCCTGCCAGGTACCCATTTCCCTCACCTGGGTTGAGTGCAGCACAATGTGGATAAATGTCTTGCCGAAGGAAATTACGCAATACGTGTTGCTTCTATCATGGGGCGGGGGTTGGGGATGCGGCAAACACATCGACTTGCCCTGCCAAATAATTTTGACAAAATGAAAATTTTAAGAATCCATTGCACAAATGTGTTTGCTAAAAACAAAAACATCTGAAAGCGCTATAAAACCATCAAACTTGACATAAAAATACGATTAAATATTTAAAATTGTATTTTTTCGGTGTGCTTCACGTGCAAAATTCTTGGCGCGAAGAGCGTGCCGAAACTTTTAGACACTGTCTTTACCCCCTCTCGCCATCCGAACCATGGATCAACACTCCTGACTCTAAACTATGTTTTAAGTAATCAATCATTCTAATCATTTTAATATAATCTAATCAAGATACGTATCTAACACAGCGTGTTTTTAGTCCGTAATTTTTTTTTTTTGGGGGGGGAGGCCACAGCCGCCACGTTTTTTTTTTCTGAAAAAGGGAGAGGAGAGAGTGGCAAGAGTAGAGAGAGAGGAGAAAAGTGAATTAAACAAGTGGGGGGGGGGGGGGTAATTGAAACAAAAAAAGTACAGGTCATTATATAAAACTAAAAGTTTCGTGGAATAAAATTTATGTAAATAAGGGAAACCAGGGAGATGGAAGGTCAATCTCCCTGGGGAAACATGCAATTCCGGGATACATTATTATTAACAATAGACAGGCAGGGAAACAATACAATTCTCGACATGACCGAGTGCCAAATGAAGCAAAGTATAGATAGTTATCGATAATTGTGCCATTTTAACTGTTACCAATTTTATTCTCTATCATCTTTATTATTGTTTTTATTATCATAACTTCATTATTACTGTCATCATTACTGCAATATAAAGTGATGTTTGTGATGAGAATGTGATAATGGGAGAAATTCAATCTGTATTAGTTGGTGGGGTGGGCCGGGGAGGGGGTTTCTTTATTTCATAGGCCGCCCAAACAATGGAACAATAATTGACCCCAAGATATTAAAAAGAAAACATGCAACATATCAGATATCATACCCGATATCACTACAACCATGTACCTAGTACAAATTACAAATGTGACCCCCACCCCCGGGAGTAAACTGGCTGAAATCGAAGTTTTGACCAGTCAAGGTGCGTGATACCCACCGGGTGTATCCTTTGTCTAAGGGGACGTTGTGCAACATCAACACGGTGTATTCATGGAAATTCATGTGGGCAGTGGCGGCCGGAGTGGCGGATCAAGGGGGGGGGGGGGCAAAGCTGGCCCGTGCCCTCTCCTTTGAGAGCCATAATCAAAATTTGTAATGTAAAAATACCGTTTTTGCCCAAGTGTGCCCCCCCTTCGAAAGTGAGATTTTTTCTTTTTTTTTGCTTGTCAAATTTTCATCGGCAAAATATTGTGCCCCCCCCCCCTTTTGGAAATTCCTGGATCCGTCCCTGCATTTGGGTATACATATTACTCCCCACCCCCTTATATCATGACAGTGCGTCAGTATTTGCTACACTTTATTCTTATATGTTTTCGACTGCATATTATTCCAAGAAACAGGATCGGAAAGGTCAGGGCAAGTTCCCCCTGGACGTGGAGTAAGCTCCGCCCCCCGGATGGAACGCGAAGGTATACCACTACTTCCGAGCTTCAGTTGTAGAATGGAGGTATATAAATATACCATGATGAGCTATAGGCCAACATGGAAGTCATAAATACAGGCTTGCCAAATTTACGAACCCAGTGTACTATACCCAACTTACCTCTCTGAGAAAAATAAAATGTAAAAAAAACCGTGTGTTTTCTTCAGGTATACCCTTTTGAAATTGTAATACCACAACATGCTCTACAAAGATGTTTGGAAGTTTATTCTGTCACCATTCTGCTACTTTGGTAGGAATTATTTTGAGCTTCATCGTGTGCACGTCAGGAGAAAACATTGGATTGGGTTCGGGACTTTCGGGAGAGTTGTCATGCAATACCCCCTGTGCGGTACGTATATACACCAAAAGTATGTTTTATATAATGCACTGCCATGATTTACTTTGTTTGGATTTGGTGCCTCTGGAGGTTCTAGATGTAGCTTCTTTATTCTCAGTTCTCCGACTCCGAATTATGTATGTGGTTGGGGAAAATTTGATTTTTTTTGTCTTACTTTCAAGTACCAGTTGGGACGGGGAGAGCTATGGAGACTGATTTTATAATTTCTTTTGGTGGTATCATCATGATGATGATTGAATTCTATATACCTCGATCTGTCAGATGTGTATGGTACGTAGGTTCATGAATACTGAATATTGAGGTACTACTCAACCAAAATGAAAACGTCGAGTGACTTGATTCATTTATTTTGTAATCCATGTTAAATGTAAACTTTAAACAGTTGAGGGTATAAACGTTTTCAATTTGGGTAAGATTTTAACCAATTGTAGAAAAGTGAAGCCTTTATTGTTTGTATTGGTTTGCAAAAATAACCTTCATTAGATTAAATGAATGTTCGATTCCCCCATGTAATGCATTTTACAAATCAGTTTTGGGGGGTAAAATGTGGTCGTCTTATGACTGTCAATAAATGAAAGTGGAAGCGCGCGGGACTGATTTTGGGGATTCCCAAACGGTGGCACAGACAGACACTGGCATGTAAAGTCCAACTTGTGTGATTTATTTGTTATTGTTTAGAAACTCTCTTTAACACTATGCCCCGCCTCGCCCCCGCTTCGATCGCCCCCGAAATTTGTCGTTTTCCGACATATTCAAGAACGTCTTTATTTTTCATGTTACCGTTTCCTTCTTTCCACCCCCCTCTCTCTCTCTTCTTTTCTTATCATTTCTTTAGAAAACATATTGTTCTCCAGGTAATTCGGTTTGTGAAATCCATTTCCATGGAGCTATTATGTCCATTTCCGTTAAGCCCGTCTCGCACTATGCGATTCGTCGCGATGCGATTTTCAAATAAATCATACTAACATTTGACATGGACATTCCAACCAATAAATTCTTAGCGATCTTAGGTCAGAATATAGTTGTAGGACTACTGAAATCAAAATCCAATGTAGTTCGAGCCTCAATGTAGGAATAAAATCAAATTCAATTCTAAATCGCAATTACGTCATCTGCGACCTGAAACCGATTTGGACTTTACTCCGACAACAGGGCTTGCCGCAAAGCAAAATTATGATTTCATTATTCCTATATAGCATCATGCCGAACTTCAAATAAAGTAATTTTTCTTTTGGAACTTTCATATTTAATGCAAAATGTGATCTATTAAAAAAATAATGTCATATCGGATCGCACAGTGTCAGACGGGCTTTTTGCTATTTCTGCACTCTCCCTAATTACCAATTCCGTACCCATCTTTCTCATCTCTCTTGTTGTGCAGTAGGTATTTTTTTTGCATTTACTACGGGGAAACTCTCTCCAACGCATCGATTCCTTTGACAATGCAATTAAAGTCACAATGGAGATCTGAGACGCTTTTGTGGAAAGTTTGTGGACTGGGACAGCAGATCATCCGAAGATTTGCACCGGACGAACAACTGCAAATTATTATGTCGTCCAGAGTCAAGAGATTCCGATGCTGCGCCGGTCCACCAACTTTCGACCAAAGGAATTTGTGCGTTGTAGAGAGTTTCCCCGTATAGTAAATGCGAAAACTTCGGAATGTCATTCTAGATCGAGGGGATAGATCCTTCTCACAAGGAAATGAGCCAAAATCAAAGGGGAATCCAACAGATATGAAACGTTATGTTAAAAAAAAAGATCAGAGAAGCAGGTAGCCTGTAAAGTATAGATGAAAGTTTGAAGATAATTGGACAAACAATAAGAACGTTTTCGAAGTTGTTAGACGTTTAAATCTATATAGCCCACACCAAAAACATATTTTTATTATGACGTAACTCTCCTACTTGCTCCACACAAAAACTAGACCTACTGAAATGATTTCAAAGGGTGTGTACTCAGAATAAATCTTTTTTCTTTTAGCAAGACGTGTAACTATCCATTATTTTATAGCCCCGAAGGAAAAGGCGCTCAAGAGAAAAATGCTCAATTCCTGAAAACATATAGACCATTCTCGAAGCGTTAATATTTAGTAAACTTACTAAAGTTAGTAAGGTGATGGCGTCATTTTTATCTCTATTTAGTGACGCTTCGAGAATAGCAAGCGCTTCTGTATAACTAGGCATTTAGTATTACAGCTTATAAAAGTTTTCTAAGCATCATGAATAGCAAGGACTTCTATTATAGCTTATTAAAGTTACTAAAGCATCGTGAATGGAGATGGCTTCTAACTGGGCATTAAGCAGTGGCGGATCTACGGGGGGGGGGGGGGGGTGTTAGGGGTTTAACCCCCCCCCCCTTGAACTGCCAAGTAAAAATGATTATGTGCATTAAAAATTGCCATCATTATGTCCAGATCCACACAATATATTCATATAGCAGGACTCCATTGCGTTAGTAGATGCAGCCGATTCGCGGCTCCCTGGTGATGGTCCTTCTGGTCGACCATCCCCCTTCGGAAAAAGTTAGATCCGCCCCTGATTAATGATTTTACTAAAGTAAGTAACGCTTAGAGAATAGCAAGGACTTCTATAGCTATAGGTATAGAGTAAACTTACTCTACTTATAATAAATTACTCTTCGAAAATAGCAAGGACTTCTATAAGCTAGGTATGTAGCACACTTACTAAAGTTATAGTAACGCTTCGAGAATAGCAAGGAACTAGGTGTGTATAGAAAACTTACTGAACTTAAAGTAACTCTTCAAGAATAGGTATGTAGTAAGATTACGAAAGTTATTAAAACTTCTAGAATAGCGAGGACTTCTAACTATATATATAGGCATTTAGTAAGATTACGAAATTTGTAACGCTTCGAGAATAGCAAGTACTTCTATAACTAGATATGTAGTAAGTTTACTTAAGTTAAAGTAACGCTTCGAGAATAGCAACTGGGCGTTGTGGCGTGCGCCTGTAATCCAAGCTATGCGGGGAAGTTACAAATTGATGCAGAGGTTCGAGCCCTGGTCACGTCTTTCGGATGGTGACGTTAAAGGTCGGTCCCAGACGTAAATAATCATATCTG
Source organism: Lytechinus pictus (assembly GCF_037042905.1). NCBI lineage: Eukaryota > Metazoa > Echinodermata > Echinoidea > Temnopleuroida > Toxopneustidae > Lytechinus > Lytechinus pictus. Next base: position 7,327,971 of record NC_087247.1, read on the forward strand.
ATTGATAAACGTCTGACAAAACTCAAATACACACACACACACACACGCAAGGACTTCTACAACTAGGTATGTAGTAAGATTACGAAATCTATTAACACTTCTAAGATAGCATGACTTCTAATAAATATATTAAGGCATTTACTAAGATTACGAAAGTTAGAAACGCTTCAAGAATAGCAAGTATACTCCTATAACTAGGTATGTAGTAAGTGTACTAAAGATATAGTAACACTTCGAGAATAACAAGGACTTCTATAACTAGGTATGTATATAGTAAGATTACGAAAGTTAGTAACGCTTCGAGAAGGACTTCTATAACTAGGTATGTAGTAAGCTTACTTAAGTACCTGCCATATACTCAGTGGCGTACAGATGGGGGTTTGGCGCGCTTTCCCACCAAAAAAAAAAAATCACGACCAAGAAAAAAAAAATAGGAAAGGAAAGAAAGAGATAAGGGTGAAATATGATATTATTTTCTGAATATCATGTCAAAATCTTTAAAAAAAAATTATATTGATAATAAATATGTCAAAATTTTTGCTCGCTCGCAACTTTTTAATGGATTTTGCCCGATACGCCATATGGCTCATTGTGCCACTGGCCATAGTCCATGTCACCATCACTCAGTCCTGCCGTCAGTCACAATCTAGTCGACATATAGGTGCAAGGATGATGGATTTGAAGAACTGTCACTAGCTTCCATTATATTATATAAAATCTATATCAATTTCTTCATGGAAGTATATTACACCGGGGGGGGGGCGTTTCATGAAAGTACTTGTCGGACGTTTTATCCGACAAGTCCCATTTTATCCGACAGTTACCATAGGAACAATGCCTCTCAGCCAATCAAAATCATGGAAAGATGTCAGATCTGACAACTTGTCGGATGAAAATATTGATGAAACGCTCCCCTGTAATCAAATTCAAACCAGATAAATTCCAGTTTGAAAATTGTAATCTTTTGAGCCGTTTGTCTAGAAGCATGGCAAAGGGGCGTGATCATATTTTGTCTTCGACATTGGCCCGTATTCTGAAGTCGGGTTTAACTTAAACTCAGGTTTAAAGTTGTGGTTTAAGTATGGACAGCCAATTGTTACATAAATCACTAACGGTAGAGATATCATATTTCAGCTCATTTGGCTCTCAAATCATTCATAATTGTCTAGGAAGTATTATATAGATTATTGTCTTCACCATCGATGAATCAGGAGCACAGTAAACATAAGAAACGTACAACTTAATAAAAAATTTGATACTTTTGGCTTCCCATACTTAAACCACAACTTTAAACCTGAGTCTAAGTTAAACCTGACTTCAGAATACGGGCCATCGAATTCTGACTGGGATTCCATGGAGTTTGCTGGGTCAAAAGGGTTATCATGTAACATTTCAAGACGATGGTGTAGGTCTACATGCTCAAAGTTCATTCAAGATTATGTTTCCAAATCCCCAGATTCTTCTATGTTTCTTCAAAAAAGTTATATTTCCAAAGTTAATTAAAAAAAACCTGGACAAGGCGTATAACTATTTTCAAAATGGGGGAGAAAAAGAAAGAAAAAATTGTAGATTTTGGTAATTATATACACATTTTATTTTTCAGTTTAATCGACTTTGAAATCTTGTTTATTGTCTGACAGCCGTATTTTAATTGGTGGAGTCTTTTTAAATCAAAATCAGTTATTAACAATCAATGGTAATTTAATACGTTGTTTGTCAAAGATTTACAGCTAAAATCGATTGTTTAGACTACAGATGATTGATGATATGTTGGGGAAAAGGGAACTATTATTCAAATTGAATTCCTATTTGTTTGGAATGACAGTTTGCCAATTGATCAAGGAAGTGTGTGCCAAAAAAAAAAGATATCAAATTAGGACTTACCTTTCCGCCAAATTACCAAACAAAGCAATATGCATTGATTGCGATTTGCTCCCTATTCTTATGAGGAAGGAAGTTCTCTTGTCCCTCTAGTGTGATATATTTGTTAGTGATCCCACAAAATATCTAAAAGTTTATCTAACTTTTTTTAAATTGTTGGTATCCAATAACCCTTATCGAAAATCGAATCATACGTGACATTCTTTTATTTTATTATTTTTAAATATTATTGAGTATGTATCCTTTTAGGGCGCACAGTTCAACTAAAGTCAAATACCAGGCGGTTAAAAAAAAACCTTACATTAACAATGACACCTTCCGCCATGATATCAATTTGAAGAAAAAAAATGTAGTCTTCAAAGAAATTATAAATAAATGTATGCTTTCGCTTTGTATGGTCCTTTGTGTGGGTGTGTGTGTGGGGGGGGGGGGGCTCTCTTCAGCCAGGGGTCATTTTTTTCGTTTGTTTGTATCGGGCGGTCGCCGGAAGCAATATGTTTTGTGGTTGACTGTCTGTCTCGTTGAAAAATAATAATACAAAAGTTAAACAATTAATTTCTAACTTGTTCTTGGCATGTAAAATGACAGTCAGTGATCTAATTATTATTGCATTTTTTTAATCATTTTTTATATTCGTGTTATGTATTATTGCGTGGATTCGAGTTCAAAGGTCATCAGACCTACATGAAATATCGCGTTGTTCGTAATAACAAGTAAAAAAGAATATTAAAAGGAAAAAACCATAGTATGCATGGTGACAGTTCGGGAGATCACAGCCAAGTATACATGCAAAATGTGACAGAGGTCATTATACTGTACATGAAAATGAATCGTTGTAATAATAATAATAATAACAACAGTAATAATAATAATGTAGGATTTCCCGGGGAAATTCACGCGATTTTCATTTGAATCAATACTTATGACATTTAAATTAGCGTAGATCAGTATTGCCGTGCAAATTGTCATTAACTTTTTTTTACAGAAGATTTGGGATGTTTGTCGAAGGTTTGTGTGTTCTTTTCATTTAATTTAGAAACGAGCCAGGTCGCATTCAAAATAGTCAGTGAATTTCGAAGCGTCATTTCTAGCTTTTAAATTAGCGATTGGAATTCTTTTTTTTTGGAAGGGATCATTCAAGTTAAGAATGCAGGGGAACAAATGTTACAAGTGTTTCCAAATCTAAAAATGTGCCGAAAAATGCCTGTTCGACGTTGTGATGTACTTCGTTATTTCATCTATTCGTTTTCAAGAACAAAGTATAAGGGTCTATTCAGAAATTGAGCTAAGAAGGGGAGTAATAAATGCACCGTTATTCACAGACATGTCTATAGCATATTGAGTTCCCCCATGATCCACAATGAAATTATGATGAATATAAGTAAGATGAATCACAATATATACATACATGGTATATCATTTTTCCCTTTCAGTTTATATGCTGATGGATTAAATAAGATAAATTCTTAAAGGAGAATGAAACCCTTGAAACCAGCTGAATCCATATCAAAGAGAAAAATCAAAGAAACATATTGTTGAAAGTTTGAGGAAGATTGAATGAATTATAAGAAAGTTATGAGCATTTGAATATTGAGATCACTAATGCCATGTAGATCCTCCCATTGGCAATGCGATCAAGATCTGTGATGTCACACACGTACAACTCCCTCATTGCTTTAGTACTTATTTCACTTATATTCTCACTTTTATAGAATCTATCACAAGGTGAGGTGTTCTCTTTATGAGAGGACAAGTACAGAGGTTTCACAACATTATATCATTGATGAATCGTTTGTCATATGATTAGAATGAGCAAAAAGAGATGTTTTGGGGTATATTTTCAGTGTCCAAAAGGGGAGAGTTGTTCATCTGTGATATCATAGATCTTGGTTGCGTTGCCAATGGGAGGATCTCCATAGCATTAGTGATCTCGACATTCAAATGCTCATAACTCTTCTATTGCTAGTCCTATTTTACTCAAACTTTTGTTGATCTTATTCTTTGATTTTTCTGCTTTCACAAAAGCTAACTTGCTCCAAGAGTTTCATTCTCCTTTAAGTTGAGCATTATAATTGAAAAAATGAGCATTAATCATCCACTCTATGACAAAAATTCATACCCAAAAAAGGAAAAGAAATCTGAAGATAAAAGAAGAATACTCTCTAATGTAGATAAAGAGAGAATAAAAAATAAAGAAAAAAGAATCTCATGAGCACTGAAAAAAAAAACGCCTATAAAGGCAAATTATAATGCACATTGTGCTCATTTGATTGCTATAAACGACATTAAATGATAAAGACATGCCGTCGCGAGAACCGAAAGCCGATTTGTGCTATAAATAGAATGACCACTTCGCAAAAGAAGGGCATTGTTCATTAATTAAAAGGAAACTACCATTCATTCCAATGAAAACCTCGTAAATCTTTAAGCAAGAAAAAGGCATATAAAGCAGAAATATCCCTGAGTGCACGGAATCCGTCGAATTTGAAAGAAAGGAAAGATAATATCAATGCTATACTCCCGATTTTGGACGGGAAATCCTATAGTAGTAATAATAGTGATGCCTTATTGAGCGCACACACCGTACAGAAATGCTCATGGCGCTAGCGCAGCAACAGTTCGTTTACATGGATATAAATATTTTATAAACAACAAAAAATATATACGTAAATAAAGTCGACAAAGATATCACTACAAGTTCAGTCGATAAAGAACCGTCGACGCATCAGCTTCGAACATAAGCTATTAACATCATGTCAAACCTGGCTCATGTTTCCACGTGGGAGTGAGCGCATATGCGCGAAAAATGATCTTTATCAGATATTGGGCCAATTGCTAAGCTCAAATGTCTACAGAGCTTATTATGTATACGACAATGACTTTGTTGGTCTGGCGATGAAATTACCATAAATAATAATGATGGATCAAAATCAAAATTGGATCATATACGTGTTGTTGGAAGTAATATCCGCGATCTAATCTCATTTGGGGTCACTTGTCAAAGGTCTCATGGCTTTTAAAATGAGAATACAATTGGTTGTGACGATCTGTAGATGATGAAAGTTTCGAAACAAATCCTATAAGTTCAGTGTTCAGTGTGCATATCTGGAAACACAAATAAATTTTGGGCTTGTTCTTGTCCCCCCCCCCCCTCTCTCTCTTTCTCCTTGCTCCCAAATTTCTTTGCCTCCGGCCCCAATCTATTGCATCGTAGTACAAGTTTGAAAGAAAATTATAAATTTGGATGGGGGGGGGGTGAGCATCGATCAAATCTAGGATCATGATCGGCAAAGGACTCGACATTTGATTTGATTAACTTACATGCACATGGGATATTTAAATATAGGTTACGGCGTACTTGTTCAAATTCTCACTAATATGGCGACAAAGTCATTTTAGGCTAATATTTATTTTGATTGTTGTAGTTGGATCGGTTATTAGACATCTTTCGACTTTGCAATGGAAATTGTGGATAATTTTCAAAATGTCTAATATGATACGGAGTCTCATTTATCTATAGATTCAGCAGCGACATAAGAGAGAAGAGAGAGAGAGAAAGAGGGGGGGGGGTGGAGAAAGAAGACATATAATTCATTTTGATTTGTACAGAAGCTTTAAAGTGCCCTTGACGAGTTAAAAACTTGTCGAGAATTTTTATCTTGACAAGTTGACATAATACCCGTATTTCATTGATTTGTATATACTGCAAGTCTACGTGATGACACAAATGATCTCACCAAGACTTAACAAAATGTATGTCGGCATGGCGACATATATCATTTTAATAAAAAATATCGATTTGATAAAAAAAAATGTCGTCACGGAAAAATATACATGTATTATCTTGTCATAATCTCTCCAAAATCAACGTGGCAACATACATCAAATCATCTTACCAAATGAATAAAAAAGAAATATCTCACCAAGTAGACTTTCACAAAATATGGCAAGCTCTCAGTTATAAAATAGGCCTATTAGTATCTGCATGTATTACTTTTACATATACCTTACCCTCAGAATTATTCCCAAAGTTCCCACCAATAACTTTGTTAAAATCCACATGATCCACGCATCAGTTCTGCATGAGATAAAAACAGGATCCCTTTTTGACCCAAGGGTCATCAACATGATAAAACAGATAATGAAATTCCTCCTTTATGCTTAAAAAAGACAAGATGTATTTGTTTTTTTTTCTTTTCATTATTTTCATTCGACATTTTTTTTCGAATCTATTCATCACACTTTAAGTGTTAGTTCCATCACAAGACTGTTGCATATCTGTACCTCCAATTATTTCTTCTAGAAAAACATTTCATATAATAAAATACAAAAGAAATAGTGATTGGATGACGTCATCAGTCCCTCATTTGCATACCGACCAGGATGTGTATATAACTGTTTTTTTTAACTAACTGAAACTGAAATGTCAAAACTTTTTTATTTTACATCCGATTTTGATGAAATTTTCAATGTTATGCTTGTTGGATTTTTCTCTTTTTATTCAAATCAACTCTTTGTTGGGGTGGACTTATCCTTTAATATCTTTATACTCTCTAAATGCAAAAAAAATGCTAATCTAACTCCTAATTACACTCCTCTGATTTGGAGTGATGCTAGGGACCAATCCCTTTGGAGTGAACTGGACATCATTTTAGAGTGCATTCCTTTCATTTGGAGTGAACTGCATGTGCCTCTTCTTGCAGTTCACTCCAAAAGGAGTTATAATGCACTCTACAAGGATATAGGCCTACAGTTCACTCCAAAGGGATTGGTCCGTAGTATCACTCTAAGAGGGGTGTGATTGGGGATTAGTGTGACTAGATTAGCTTGTTTGCATTTAGAGAGCAAGTCGATAACATAATGAATATTATGTCAACTTGTCTATCTAAGATAAGTTAACAAGTTGTCAAGTAGAATAGCACTTCAAAGCTTGAGTATACATTTGCAACGAATTTTCATTTCTTATTATATTCGGAGTGCTTGCTTTTTTAAACTATTCGACCGTGTTCAACGGACACCCCCCCCCCTCCCGCTACCCATCCCAGTCACCATGACCCCCTCCCTTTGATTTCCTGAGAATCATGGATTTGTGTTAAAGATTGTCATAATTTTCAATGTATTTTTTTTTACGAAAGTGGATTCGTGAGTGGTCGTGTTTGAAAATGATTAGCTAAACCTAATCACTACAACCTTTCAAATAAGTTTAATTCGTATACTCCTCTCGCTGAAACGGTGTCAAATTGATTTTTAGCGAAATTAAAATCAACTACAGACGCTTTTTCATGTCAATCTGATTACTTGAGAATGAGATAATGATATCCTTCCCGCAGGTGGGTAATTTAATCATTTAATTTGTTTTTCTCTCTTTTTTTGCAGGATGCATCTGAAGCGTCGGGTATATCTTTACCACCGTGTCATATCACCATAAAAGGTAAGTCGATCCAAAAATTTAAGAATCATATTTTATTAATCTTAACGAACGTCAGGTGAGAAGAAAGAGGAAGCATGCTCTGCAATAAAATTTTGAAGCAAATCTGAGCCTGGCCCTCGTTACACATAGCCCAACGATTGATCCTGGTCCTGATTTCTACGATCGATTGAACCAACCTAAAGATTAGACCAAGTTGGATGAGAACAAACAAATTTGATAGAGCCGGACAATTTACATATTAAAATGGTAAACTGCCGATTTGTCTATTGCCAACTCGTCCACTCATCACATGGTCTACCTTCATTTAGTCGAATGCCATTCCGTCCATCAACATTTCGTCTAAAAACCATTTGGTCCAATCATCACTTCGTCTAATCACCAGTTCGTCTATGACCATTTCGTCTAATTAAAACTTATCCAATTAGACCAAATGGTTTATGGACTAAATGGCCATTGGACCAACTGGTTATTATACGAAAAGATGAGTGGACGAAATGGCAATTATACCATGTAGAGAGTGGACGAATTTATGATAGACTAAATGATAATAGGCAAGTTGGTAATTAGACGAATTGGCATTAGACCAATTGGAAATTAACCATTAAAATATCATGGCGCCACCTCCGAAGATATGATTTTGATATGATATAAACTGGCATTGCCGTTAATAAAAAAAATGTTGTTTAAACGCGGGGCCTTTCTGTCAATTTGTAAAATGCTTTTTTCTTAAATAACCTTTTTTCTGAAAATTTTCACAAAATTCACAAAAAAATGTGCACAAAATCCTTCCATTTCCTTTAAAAGAATGGGTTGTTTCCCCTCCCTCGCTTTCTATATATAGTTTCTTCGATTTTTTTTTTCGCTTCTTGCGCTCCGGGAAAACAAAATGTGAGTAGGCCATGCCATTGCGATAACCTCAGCCTAGCTCAATTTTTTTTATCATGTATCGATGTCTTAAAGTGATCATTTCACTTTGTTCTGTTCTGATTTAGAAAATTCTCATTTTGGTTCTTGAAAATGGGCTTAACATTAGGCTTATAGTGTAAAAATACCATCCCAAAAGTTTCAAAGTATTATATCCACAGGATCAATTTTAAAACCTTAAAGATGTAAACCAAAGTTTGAAAATAATTGGGAGTTGGTTTCAATGACTATGTGTATACAGTGAACCTGTGCCACCACAACACACGAACTCTAGATGAACACAGCATGGCCTACATACAGTGTGTACTAGGTATACACTGAATGTTCAGTGCAGCTAATAGCGTGTGTGTGTGTAAATAGGAGATACACACAACAGAAGGCAGTCAAAATAGCCAACGGACTTTTTGAATTGGAGTAAACTGGTCATAAGCTTAACCTGTCTACTAGACGGTTCTCAAAATCAAGCTATAATAAATTGCTACTTGTATCTAAATTAGAGTTTTTCATTCTATATTGTGGTTTGTTTCAGGGTTTTTGAGGACAAATACATGCACTCATACACATGTTTTGTCTCAGTTTGAGAATTTTATAAATCAGCTGCTCACAAAGTTAAACGATCCCTTTAAGTACAAAGTAACGATGCATTCATTAAATTTTATTCATTCTTAAAAGTTCAGAGGGGAAGTTTTGGGATCCGTCTCCTGTTGTCCAGAATTGATACAAGCTCAGTTGTTATGCCAGGCTGGTATATGCTGGTAGTAACTTGATAACTAACCGTAAAAAGTTATTTCAAGGTGTGCAAAAGTGACTACTTCAGGTGTTGGTCTTTAATGACAACTTGAGATCAGGAAGTCCTTTGCGGAAATTTTAATTAGTAAACATAATAAATAGGTTTTTTTATTAATATGAAGGGAAAAAAGTTTTATAGCCTCCCAATATCTAAAATATATTTTATGAATAGGAGTCAAGGACCTAGTGTGTGTATTTCTTCGTGAGGAAAGTGTGTGTGTGTGTGTGTGTGTGTGTGCGCGGGAGGGAGGGGCGTGGGTGAATTAGCGAATGTGCTTATACAGAGGTGTGTCAGAGGAATGTATAGGCCTACGGTGTGCGGTTGTTTCTTCTTCCTTCAAGATAAAGTGCAAAAAAAAAAACAGGATATGGTAATTTGATCTCTTCAATGTAATGAAAGATGATGAATGTAGCCTTGAACACATGATACGAGATATCACATTTTCCATGTTTTCTCGTCATGCATGACCGGTAAGTTCAACCGGACGGAAAGTTGGTTTTAATAAAAACATATTGGTAAAGTTTTGGCAAAATCCATCAAATATTAACGGAGATATGATTTTTTTATTATTATTTTGTGACGCCACGTGCGAGCATCTCTCGTAGGTGTCATGTGAATATAAATTCCATAAATTGCCATTTTCAGTCATCATTAGCAAATGGAAATGAAAGTTTATTGAATTCATATTACATGTCTGGGACACTGGGGGCCGTTTCATAAAGCTGTTCATATAAGTTAAGAGTGACTTTAAGAACGACTGGTGATCCTTTCTTGTGGTGAATGATAATCACCATTAAATGTTCATTGATGATTTTAGCGCGTAAGAAAGGTTAACCAGTCGTTCTTAAAGTCGCTCTTCACTTACGAACATCTTAATGAAACACCCATCTGCTTGTCTATGACGTCACAAAATAATTACAAACTTAAAACTCATAACTCTTTCTTATTCTTTGGTGGATTCTCGTGAGGCCTTCACAAATATTTCTTTCTCTGATTTATTATCTTTTTAATTGAAACCCTGTATCATTAGTGTAAGATTAAAGTAAGTAAAAAGGGAAATAGTAATTAAGCCACGTCTATCTGCCCGTCCTTAATAATGATAGCAATGATGGTTGAACTGGCAGTTGAATAGTTGGGTTTGAATTCAAATCCTATTGGTTCTCATATTGACGAACCTTTTGTATTCGAACGTGTTCTAATTAATACTATTTTTCTTTTGGGTGCATATGGGCAAATATACAACGCGTTTAGTGCTTGTTTCGTTTGTAGGCCCTATATTTGTTTTTTTTTTGTAAAATTTGATTTTAAGTTTGCGTTCGCATCATTTTTGATAGAGCATTTCTAATAATCATTTCTAACAATCATAACTTTCTTTTTGTTTTGGTCAGGAAGTTGCCCGTATAACTACAATGAGCGTAGGCGTGAGGCACCGGGTGCCCCCGATGGGGCCAGGTTAGACTCTTCTTCCTACATAGCAGCAGATGGACAGAGATACCTGGAAATGATCCCACAATGGACCTCACCTACAGGTAAATGGTACAGTCCAGTGCCTTCAGATAATATCTGCACCAGAAATATCCCGATTTTGACGACACTTTTAAACCATCAATGCAAAATGCATTATATTTTAATTATTATTTTAAGGGTGGTCATCTAGACAATTTCATTTGTTTTTGTTTTATGATCACCCTATTCCAAATACTGATGTGTTCTTTTTTAATCTTATATTTTATATTGTGTTTTATTTTTCAATTGGTCGATTTAAATTAAGCGTTCATGCAATTGTATGATATATGTATGTTTTATGGAATTAAATAGATATTGAATTGAATTGATGTTATTAGAAAATTCGTAATCACGCTTCGATCGATGGCTTTGTTAAAAAGTATGAATAATTCAATGTTAGGCTCTCCACTTTCTATTTTTTTGGGTTAAATCATGATAGTTCACAACAGTTCCTCCCAGTTGAATACGTGTAATCTTCAGGATTGCTAAAGTGTATAATGATTTTCAAAAGATGTTTGCTCAGGGGCATTTTAAAAGGATCGCTGAGGCGAATGACAGGAAGAACAGGGCAGATTCTACACTATGTCCCAAAAATATATATTGTGTCAATTGGGGCAAAAATTTATGGCAAAAGAGTGTATCATTAATTTCAGTATATTAAACAACCAGGAACCTTATTTTTGTTTTTTTACAGAAAACAACCATCTTCTGACTGGATATGAAGTTCAGGTCCGGTGTACTGCAAATGATTGTGTCGCGGAAACTTTCTGCGTCAGAATAGATTTCAACAGAACACTATTAGTGAATGAAACACTTGTAAGTATACAGTATGTTAGTATTTCATGTTAGCATGTTCGTACAGGTGTATATAATTATGAATATGATGTAAATCAGCTGTTGCTTACTATGTTCTTACATTGTATAATTATATTCAAACTAATAATACACGAATAGATAAATAAATATAATGAAATAAATGAGTAAACAAATAAAGAAATAAATGAATAAATAACTTAATTGATTTATCAACAAAAATATTATTATTTGGTACACACTTTACAATGAAAATGTGTTTTACATTTTAAAGATGCGATTTTAAAATCGAGGATTTCTAAATGTCTCACAGGGAGATGGAACTCCCCCCCCCCCCCCCGCCCTTGTACAACGTCTGTTGTTTGGAAAAATGCTACTATAAATCACAGCTAGATTGTAAATATTTAATTTTGTAACAGTGATTTACCGCTTGTATTTCTGTTTTCAATCATTTAGTTCAATATGTCATTGACATGTCAGTATGGAGATTTTGCGAGGCCCGGTTCAGATTACACCCTCGTCGTACGGAGCCTTCCAGGCAATCTGATTGGCAATCCAAATGAAATGAGAATTGAGGCAACACTCCCTAGTAAGTATACAAATATCAGAGCAAAGGACCTGGGAACGATTTTTTATAGGTGAAACCAGTGGCGGGTCTATAGGGGTTTAATACCCCCCCCCCCTTGGGCTGCCAAGTAAAAAATAAAGTAATGACCTTCATTTCATACTGAAACTTTTTTTTTTGCTCGGTCAAACCCCTTCCCCCTTGTATAAAAGCTAGATCCGCCCCTGGGAAACTGGTTTAAATTGGTTTAATCAACTACAACTGGTTTTAAAAAAAGGTTGCACTACTACAAAATAAAGGTGAATTGGGTTTTGGAATTTTGGGTCTAGGAAAATATTGACAAGCAAAAGAAAAAAAATGGTTTTCACTACAAAATTAAGGTGAGTTTGATTAAATTCAGCATACCTACTTGATTGTCTGGGATGCTGCCTATATGTATAACACACACAGCAACCCAACACCCCCACTTCCTAGGGTCATGTATACAACGGTCAAATGAAGCTGAATCAGATCTTTTCAGCTCCATGTTGATATCAGTATTTAAAAAAAAAATCACTGACTTTCATCCCCATAACACTGGAATCGACCTAATAATATTAGGTCGATGTATATAAATTAGACATGTTATAAGAATACCAAGAGTATGCTACATCCCATTCTTGCACACAGGATTCTAACAAATTTATACTATTTCTTCAACAGGTTGCAAAGATGAACCGGACATACATGCTTGCACCTCTGGTAAGTTTCTCATTAGTGTCTTGCCAATTATCTTATCCCTAATATACATAAAGGCCCGTATTCTGAAGTCAGTTTTAACTTAGACCATGGTCTAACTCTGTGCTAAAATTATGGGAAGCCAAAAGTGTCAAATTTTTTATTAAGTTGCATGTTTCTTATGTTTACTGTGCTCTTTCCTGATTCATCGATGGTGAAGACAATCATCTTTTTATCCTTCCTAGACAATTATGAATGATTTGAGAGTAAAATGAGCTGAAATATGACATCTCTACTGTTAGCGATTTATGTAACAATTGGCTTTCCATACTTAAACCACAACTTTAAACCTGAGTTTACGTTCACGAGAGATATATTTGGTTATAGTAATGTTCCAGAGTCTTTTAACTTAAAAATTCCATCTTGTTTATGATTATGTATTTTACCCTTTGTATTGTATGCTTGCATTTTGTTATGTTTCATGTTATACAGAGCCCCAAAGTAAAACAGTATTTACTAATGATGGGGCTACCCTGTTTAAAATATACCAAATAAATAGATAAACATATTACCTCATTTTAGATTTCGTTTTTCAAAATTCATAAGAAAAACATAGTTTCTACAGTAATTCTTTTTTTAAGTAGGGTTTTAAAATTACAGTAGGGACTTTACTCGGAACTTGCTTTGATGATCTTATTTTTATGCAGGTAATTCCATACCATCGCAATATGATCTTGGTGTATATCAGGACAGCTCTGGCAATGTAATAGTGACCTTTTCGCCTGATAGCAATAGTGGATATACAGATTTTTTAGTCGGCATCCAGAATGTAAATGAATGGGAAATATATTTTGAAGAAATAGTTACTTTGTCGGTGAGTAGGCTTCAATATCATAATTTGTAATTGGAATTTATATTTCTGCTCGAATTGCAGTCTTAAAACAAATCAGTCAAATTGACTAGACCAGTAGTCAGCTGAGTGCAACTGATATGACAATCACTGATAGTCACATTTCTGACATAATTATATTCTAGTCAGATATAACTCTATTCTAGTAAAATACGACTAGAAAATAGTCAAATATGACTAGAATAACATTTACACCCAGCTGACCCTGTATTAACTAGTCATTTTGGACTGATTTGTATTTAGAGTGTACGAGGCAAGGGTGTGATGCGGTCCATGGCCCCTTATAAGACCATTTTGATAGCCTAAAAACTGCTGTATAAAGGTATCTTTAAAAATCAATCGTATTGTCATTCATAGCAAGCCAAAACCAGGCTATTTGGCTTATTAGTTTCAGGGCTGTAACCCTAAATATTTCCGTACATATTTGCGCATTGGATTAATATCATATTAATTATTTGTTTTGCCATGTTTCAACAATCTTGAATATACATTTAAAAAATAATAATTTAATTGTTTCTTTACAAGACTTCTGGTCCCTATCCGAATTTCATTGATTTAGCGAAATGATATTCATATTTACTGAATTGCATGAATTATTGTAAAAAAAAAAAATATATATTGCTGTATAATACCGACAATCTCAATTTCTGATCCATTTTCAAGTCTGGAATTTAAAGGCCATATATCCAACTCAATTAAATCTCCATGTAAGACAAAATTACATTTTTATTTCAATGATTTCTGTCGTTAAATATGAGCACAGTGCAACCGATATTTTGTATTTATTTAATATTCATTAAAAATCGTTTCTGTCTTTCTCTTTTAATTGATTGATTTAGGGGAATGGCCAACCGCATGCTTCTTTTCAAAATGTGCCTGAAGGAACCTATAGAGCATTTGTAAGTTTTCATTAGACATTTATGATAAAGTACGTCATTTTATTTGTTATTTGCATGTTCATTTCTCAGTCTGTGTGTCTTAATGAGGGCTACGTGCTCTGTCCTACAAATAGTTGTGATTAATCTAACCAATTGTAATCATGCACTCTAAATTCCAAGGATTTAAAATAAATCCAGATAATAGTGACCAGCCGAATTTTGAATTTATTTTAAATCTAAAGGATTAACTTTTAAATCTTAAAAGATTTAAATTCAAATCTTTTAGATTTATATTCAAATCAACGAGGTTTAAATCTAAATCTAATATTCGGCTAATCACTATTCAAAGCCGATCTGGATTTATTTTAAATCCTTGGAATATAGAATGTGGAAAGTCACAGACCCGTATTTTTTTTTTTATCTAAGAGGAGCTTTTCTTAATGAGAGAGAGTTAGAGAAATTAAGCGCCACATTGATTTGTTAAAATTCTGTATTTGTTGGTGCTTTTTTTTCCAGAGGGGTTATATTCCTCCATCACTTAACCAGCTATTGAGCAATTGCGAGCTGTACCTAATATTGTAGTTTACGTCACCGATTCTTTTGTCGGTGTTTAAATTTCAGCTTGGTCGTAAAAAGAAAATTATATTCATATGTTTTCTTTATGTTTATAATTATTCAGTTTTAAAGAAAATAACTATTTTTGTTTAATAACACCACAGATTATGATTGAAGATTGTGAGGATTGTGCTAGGTATGAATCCAGAAATGTGACGAACATCAAAGGTGAGGTTTTTTTTCCAAAGGACTTTGCTACAGGGAGGGGTGCTAAGGGGAATTGCTGTTGGTGAATTTTCAATGATTAAAAAAAAACATGAAAAGACGGAGACGAGAAAAAAAAAGAACTAAAAGGAAAGGTATTTTAAAAAGAATGCTAGATTGTCATGGAAATCTTTGATTTGTTAAGTCATAAAAAGTTGTAGTTGCTGAAATTGCGATCTTTGTTGCGACCCTCACTATGCATTAGCACTAGGCTTATCATAAAAACCTAGCTTTGCTGGTCAATTGTCATGGTTTACTGGTTAATGCTCTTAATACCTAAATTGCCTATAGATGGTTTAGTCTGGTAGGGAGATAGGGTTCCCATGCATCCGAATGATATATTTTTTTAACCTACATTTTTGTAATCCGTAAGATGTGTAGTGAATGAATTTTTATGTTCCCAAAACGAAATATTGTCCCATGGGGTTCAAATTCAAGATGGCGTCCAAAATGGCCGCCATATTCATGGGATTTGGTTTTTCGTACATAGATTCCGACACAAACATTCATTTGCCACAAAATTAGTGTCATATGAAAGATAAATAAATTTTCTACAAGTTGATACTATTCATGGGTGATGAAAAGCTAATTCGGCTGAGATTTTGATAAGAAAAGTGCAATTTTGAGAATTTTTTCCAAAAAATTGAAAATTTGCGAAATACATGATTTACCATAAAGCTAATGAAAAAAAAAGGAATCGCCTCAAAAATTTCTAGAAAACTTTCCTGATATACAACTATTAAGTGGACGAAATTCCTAATTGATATCGGTCTTAGTCACAAACTTATAATGTCTCAAACTTGAAAATTCAATTTTCAGAAATTTAGTTTTTTTACTGCATATCGGAGACTTGGATACACTAATATATATTGTCACATTTTCCAACCCAGAAAATGGAGATAGGCCTTAATAAAATGCGAAATTATCTATTATTTTGTTGTTAGAATTTACTACAATCCCTTTATTCTACAATATAAAGTCGGTTGATTTAGTTTTTGAAAGAATTAAGACTTTTGGCCAAAATTTGTATGTTTTTGGTAAAAAAAAATGCACATGCACTGTTATTTATCAGATTTATTATGAATATCAGTAATAAATGCACACTCTCAACATTCGATATGAAAGAGGATGTATCAACGAGAATATTGGCAGGCTTCATGCCACCATGAGTATCTTCATTTGCTTTAGAAAGAAGGAAAATATGCTGAATGTATTAAGCGATTTTGCGCTAAAGTGAGGCCAAAAAGCAACCTCTGTGTGGCAGTCACACCCATGAAAACTATTGCAAAGTGATGAATGGTATGCCATTCAAATAATACAATAGCTTGGATCAGCCTCTCGCATCGATTGTGTTGGTATGACTAACACACCGTAATGTACAGTATGTAATGTGAATGGTAATAGAAATGTGATTCAGAAGGATGTAAAGGCAAAAAAGGTGTTTCTGTTACATAATATATAAATTTATTTAATGAAGTCTCTTGGAAACAGTTATAAGATACACTTGCACTGCAGGTAATAGAGATGAAGTTCTTACACATCAATACACAACTCAAAGGAATATGTCGAAGCTATCCCCACTTTATCTGTATTTTTAATCTATGGCCTGTATTCCTAAACCATAACTTAGTTCAGATGACCGAAGATCTGACATGATATCTGATGATCGTTTACCAAAACAAAAGAAATCACGATCAAAATCAAAATGTCGAAAGAACTAACCAATCAGCGAAATGGACACAGCACACGATATTATCACAGATCATGATCATTATCAGTCTAAAGACATAGCAGTCTATCCAACTTTGCATAATTTGACACAATACACACCAATGGGCCACACACAGTTGTAAATTCAGAAGGTACAGTAGCATTTGCTAACATTTACATATGCCCACAGAGTCGGTCAACATAAGCTCTACCTAAGAGTTGACTCACGTGCAAGTACTAAGACTATCATAGTACGTACGCCAAGGAAATATAAAGTTCAAAGTGGGAATCATTAGTGAAACAAACACCAGTAAAAGTTGAAGCTTATGGTGAGATTCCAATTAAATGTAAAGGTACACTTGACATAAAATGTTACAGTCCGAAATGGTCAACACAGACATTCTATGTACCAGATGTCAAGGTTTCAGCTATCCTTGTAATTATCACAATTCACTCGATGTACAATTATGACACACCTACACCTAACCCTAAACCTAAACAAACACCTATCACGAGTGATAAGGATCTCGAACAAGCATTTCCAGATCAATTCGATGCTATTTAATTGGTAGTTTCAAAGGAAAAGCGATGCTTCATGTCAAGGACAACGCTAAACCCACCATAGACGCACCACGCAAGTGCAGCACACTAATTGAAGGACAAGATCAAGATCAACGTGGAACACAACAAGAATATGTACTTGTTCATGGAGACGGCAAAGCAAGAAGACTCAGTGTTCACTAGCTCCAAATGCACAATCAAGAAAGAAGCTATCAACTTCTTTGGCTCCAAGTGCACTAGATCAGATATCTACCCAGATCCTAGCAAGGTAGAAGCCAACACATTACCCAAGTACTATTACCCAAGGACAAAGAGGATGTTCAGAAATGCCTAGTATTGTTCAAATACCTAGCAGCATATGTTCCTAATTTGTGGGAAAAGTCAGCACCACTTCGATAACTTCTCCACAAGGAAGTACCGTTTATCTGGGACAATGATCATGAACATTCCTTGAACAGCCTGAAATGTGCAGTATCATCAGGTGCATGTCTACAGTTCTATGACCCAGAGAGAGAGAGAACTGTCGAGATAGATACATCAATGAAAGATCTAGGAGCATGCCTGCTTCAGGAACGTAACCTGTTGCGTTTGCATCCAAAGTCTTTCCACTGCACATTCCAACTACTCAAACATAGAGGGAAATCTTAGTCCTAATGTTTGGTATCAAACGCTGCTATAATATCTGTTCGCGAAAGAATTCACAGTCATAATCAATCACAGACCACTGGAAATTATATGGAAAAAAAAACTCTTTACAAGTGCAACGCCGCATCTACAGCGATCGCTTATAATCAAAGTCCAAGGAAACAGGTGTCAAATCAATTACCGACCTGGAAACGACATGATTCTTTCCGATTCGTGGAGTCGACTTCCTAATCCCAAGGAAGCAAGCGATGTACCGTTAGGTGTCAGAGTTAAATCCATCTGCTCTGAGGAAAAAGATTCGCATATGCGATCGACTTGTTACTCTTCGGAAAACACAAGAGGACAGAACTTCAGAGAGAAACGGCTAGTGATCCAATTCCCAGATCATTATGGCAGATTTGGCCTGAGTTGGCCTGAAACAATCCAAGAGTTATTGAAATCCCTTAGGCAGTATTGGTCGTATAGAGATAACATCGGATTATCACATGGAGTACTCTTCACGGGAAGTCAAGTCATCGTACCGAAGTCACTGAGGAATGATATCCTTGGACAGCTTCACCTAGGACACATGGGAATCGAAAGTACCAGACGACTTGCTCGTGAGACAGAGTTCTTGTCAAACACCAACGAGGAAATCGACCAGTTGATAAAGCAGAGTGAAACATGCCAGAAACATCAAGCAAGGCAGCAGAAGAAAAGAAGTGGAATATCAAGCACATTACTTCTTCTCCACACTATCCAAGATCAAACGGATTAGCTCGGAGGATGGTTCGTACAGTCAAGAATCATTTGACAAAATGTTCTCAGACTGGCCAAGACAGTCAACTAGCAATGATGAACCTGAGAGCAACACCAGTCGAAAGTAACTTGAGATCACCAGCAGAAATGTTATTTGGTAGACCCATCAGAACCACATTATCAAGTCACTATTTCTCGAGAGATTCTACTACCACTGATTTTCTCTTGAATAGGCAAGACAAGGTGAAGAAGTGCATTATCGACATGCAAGTTCTAATCTACCACCTCTGCATGTAGGACAGCCAGTGAGAGTTATACATCCAAGATAACACACTTGGATACCAGCTAAAGCATCCAAAGTCTGTGAGGAACCCAGGTCTTACGAAGTATCAAAGCCGAGCGGAGGAATCTTGAGAAGGAACAGATCACACGTGAGGGAAATTCCATCCACCATCCCCACTCCAAAGCAGGGCTCGAAATTAGCGGTTGCCGGGGTGACGTTGGCAACCAAAACTGCCATCATGGTTGCCCGGATGGCAACCAAGAAAATTCCGTGGTTTTTTTTCTCAAAGAGAATAAAAATCTCTTGCTTTTCCAGTCCAAAGTTTACAACTTCTGGATCAGGAATATATCTTCCAAGATCACATTGGCACAAAGTTTTAGTTAAAAAAGATCGCCCAAATCTAGCACATGAGCCTGCCAATGACTTCTAAGATTGACTGCCTGTCTGTCAAAGTCCTCCCTAAGAACCATAAAGCTTACATTTTGACATGATATAAGTTAATTGTTGCAAGTTGTAAAATGCAATTTACAGGAGGCCTTTTCCGTGGTACTGATTCGTCAACACATTTTCTACTTTTGAAAATATTAAAAAGATTAATAACACAACCATACACATCTCAATGTTCCAAAAAGACCTTCCCCTTCTTTACATTGGTCAACAGAGGTTTTTGTCATTTTTGGCACTTCAATGAATCAGAATTGTTTAATTCAAATCGTAAAGAATAAAGATAACCCACTCAATTAATTTCTCATAATCAGAATGCCCTCAAAACATTTGTAATTTGTTTTCCTATGACGTCGAATTGAAAAGTTCTGTTAAGAGTTTTTTGTCAGAATCCAGATGGCCGTCAAGGTGGCGGCCAAGGGACAATATTCAAGTTTTCAGAAGATCAAAATAAATTCATTCAGTATACGACTCCAGGATTGAAAAGGCGTAGGTTAGAAAAACTAATCAATGTGTTGAAAAGGGTGGTCAAGATAATGACAATATAGTACATTTAAGTCTGTAAAATGCAGTAAAAAAAACAACTCAATTTCTTAATAATTGTATATTATTATATAGGAAAGTTTTCTAGAAAGTTTCAAGACAATTCCTTCATTTTCCTTAGATATATGGTAAATCAAGAATTTTGCAAATTTTCATTTTTGGGGGAAACAATTTCAAAATGCACTTTTCTTATTAAGATCTCAGCCGAATTACCTTTTCATCACCTATGAATAATATCAACTTGTAGAAAATGTATTCATCTTTCATATGACACTAATTTTGTGTTCGAAGATAAACATGATTTAGGAATACAGGCCATAGATTAAAAATACAGATAAAGTGGGGGTAGCTTCGACATATTCCTTTGAGTTGTGTATTGATGTGTAAGAACTTTATCTCTATTACCTGCAGTGCAAGTGTATCTTATAACTGTTTCCAAGAGACTTCATTAAACAAATTTATATATAATGTAACAGAAACACCTTTTTTGCCTTTACATCCTTCTGAATCACATTTCTATTACCATTCACATTACATACTGTACATTACGGTGTGTTAGTCATACCAACACAATCGATGCGAGAGGCTGTTCCAAGCTATTGTATTATTTGAATGACATACCATTCATCACTTTGCAATCGTTTTCATGGGTGCGACTGCCACACTGAGGTTGCTTTTTGGCATCACTTAAGCGCAAAATCGCTTAATACATTCAGCATATTTTCCTTTTATCTGAAGTAAATGAAGATACTTATGGTGGCATGAAGCCTGCCAATATTCTCGTTGATACATCCTCTTTCATATCGAATGTTGAGATTGTGAATTTATTACTAACATTCATGATAAATCTGATCAATAATAGTGCATGTGCATTTTTTTTACCAAAAACATACAAATTTTGGCCAAAAGTCTTAATTCTTTCAAAAACTATATCAACCGACTTTAAATCGAAGAATAAAGGGATTGTAGTTAATTCTACCAACAAAATAATACATAATTTCGCATTTTATTAAGGCCTATCTCCATTTTCTTGGTTGAAAATGTGACAATATACATTAGTGTATCCAAGTCTCCGATATGCAGTAAAAAAGCTAAATTTCTGAAAATTGAATTTTCAAGTTTGAGACATTATAAGTTTGTGACTAAGACCGATATCAATTTGGAATTTCGTCCGCTTAATAGTTGTATATTAGGAAAGTTTTCTAGAAATTTTTTAGGCGATTCCTTTATTTTCTTTAGATTTATGGTAAATCATGTATTTCGCAAATTTTTTATTTTTTGGAAAAAATTCTCAAAATTGCAATTTTCTTATCAAAATCTCAGCTGAATTAGCTTTTCATCACCCATGAATAGTATCAACTTGTAGAAAATTTATTTATCTTTCATATGACACTAATTTTGTGGCAAATGAATGTTTGTGTCGGAATCTATGTACGAAAAACCAAATCCCATGAATATGGCGGCCATTTTGGACGCCATCTTGAATTTGAACCCCATGGGACAATATTTCGTTTTGGGAACATCAAAATTCATTCACTACACATCTTACGGATTACAAAAATGTAGGTTAAAAAATATATCATTCGGGTGCATGGGAACCCTATCTCTCTCCCCTACTAGTTGTTGTATATGGTTTTGTTGTAAATCAATCTTAGATATATACAACCGTCTCCATAATTATGATACCTGCATAAGTATTTTTAGGAAAAAAATACATGGGAGATTGGATTGCTGTTAATTTAGTCTTGCATTATGTCTTGTTCTGAAATGGACCCAATTGAGTGGTTTTCTTCCAAGTGACCAAAGGGTTTCAAGGGGAGCGTTTCATCAAACATTTGTCGTCTGACAGGTGGTCAGATCGGACAACTTTCCCTGATTTTGATTGGCTGAGAAGAACTGTTACTGTAGTAACTGTCTTATAAATCGTCCGACAATGCTTTCATGAAACACCCCCTTGTCTTTAGCCTACCGGGAGACGGGTTTAGGTATAGCAAATAGTAAACAACAACTTTTGACTCAATATGTGTTGGTGTAATTGTGATTTTACAAACGTGTATGAATCAGAAATGACCAGGATACCTATAGGTTAATTAAATGACTGATGTAAGACCTAGAATTAGTCTTCGCTAACTGACCACCAAGTTCTGTAATTTCCATATGTTTTCCAAGATGACATTGTTAATGTTGGCTCAACATTGACACAACACAACCATCCTATTCAATATTAATCTCTCAGCAGCTTTGCCCGTTCCTGCCTCCTCGACGACCTCTCCTGCACCATCAAAGACGTCTAATACCTCATCCCCGAACACTCCTGTCCAATCAACGACCGGTGTTCAAGACCCAACAAGACTGGGTCTTTCGTGGGTAGCACTCTCTGGAGCACTAGGTGGGGTTCTCTTGGTCGTCCTGATCTTGGTTTTTGTTCTGCTCACCTGGAGGAGAAGCACAGTTCCCTCTCAAGAGTTCCAGGAGACCAAGGTTAAAGGGGATGGTGAAGACCCGTCCGTGCCTCATCGGAGGAATATTCAATACAGTAAGATCTGATGCTTCTCATCTTGTAATTGAAGAAAAAGATTATGATGATGATCATGGTGATGATGATAATGATTGTGATGATGATGATAGTTGTATTGACTGATAAAAGCTCAACAAAATTAAAGTGTTTATGCTTTTCGAGGTAGTTTGTCTTTTATTTGAGGTCTACATGGTGAGCACTTTCCATGAGAGAAAATTAAGTGAAGGTAGCTCTGATATTGTTTGAAAGCCATTACAACACCAAAAGCAACACCACCTCTCACCTCCTTGAAAAGACTTCGTTGCTGAAAATCGCGATAATTTGCTGCAGTCACATTCGATAGTTGTGTGACCTTCATACTGTATAGTCGGTTTAACCCATAGAGATATACTAGTTTGCGTTCTTAGTATATATCTCTATGGTCTAACCGCTGTCTTGATCGAATTCCTTATTTACAGATGACTATGATTCCCTGGCTGGATCCGGGTATACAAACCCTGAGATGAATGGAAATATTCTTTCAGATTACCCTAGATACACCAGTCCTTCCATTCTACCCGCCACCGTTCACCATGACAACTTGGCCAATGGAAGACTCCTCCTGGAGAGCCAGTATTATGCCGATTCTATGCCTTACAAGGGAATGGACAGTATCAGCAAAGTTGTGGATATCCCTCCTCCTTCGGAACTACCAATAAACTGCAATCAGCCAGAATCACCCGATTCGGGATTAGAGTCGTTATACTCAGATAGTGCCATGGAAGATGGGAAGACTCTGTTCTCCATAGCATTGACTTCTTTGGGAGAGGAAGTGTAGTGTCAACCGGAACATTCACAAGTCTTTATTCTTTATTCAACAGTATCCAGGAGAATATCTATGTCATTATCCACTGTAAAAACTGTGGTGTTAAAACTGACACCAGTTGGTGTTAATAGAGGACCACACCCTGAGGTGTTAAACTAACACTGTCAATTTAATACCGGTGTAAAATAATTGGTGTGGTCCTCTATGTACACCGGTTAACACCACAGTTTTTTGCTGTGTATATGACACATGTATAATACTATATATATATATAACGTTATTTGGACTGAGGATTTTTCCACAATCAATCATATTGAGTCGAACTGCCTTTTGGGGGTAATGTAGAACTATTATATTATTTTCAGTTTATATTTTAGGCCAGTGAAATTAATTAGTTTCATTACTTAGAAAGTTTTGCTATACATTTGGATTTCATAATGCTCTTTATAATAATTAGGTAAATAAACCTCTTTGCAATTTCTATTGTTTATTAGGAGTAATTTACTCTATAATTACAACAAAATAATTGAAATAATTTCTCCAAGGCCTTTAGTCAGAACTCTGGTTCAATTTAAAATATGGTATAAAGTTGTCACTGGTTTAAATATATTTGATTCAATTCAAACTCTGATCTAAAGTTATGGTTTAACTATGGTACAAAAATCTTTAGCAGTGGAGGTGGAATTTATGAGCAAAAAAATAAAAATAAATCCCCACAAGTATTTCATAACTGTCTCAGAATTACTAAAAAAACAGTTTTAATCTACTTTCCTGCTCCTGCTACTACTCCATTCGCCGACTCAAGTCAGCCTTCTCTCACTACTCAAGCCTTCTGCTTAAGTCTTCCTACTACTCGGCTTTCCACTCCTTCTGGTTTACAGTACTTTTAAGGACTACGTTCAATTCGAAAAGAATACTTTCAAACCTCCACGTTCTCGCCTTTCCATTTCACCTCCATTTCTATCCACTTTTCCTATCTCAGTCCCTCCCGGACGTTACACCTCTTCGTCACCGTTGATAAATAGATAAAAAAATGAAAGAATATTTCATAACTTTTTAAAGAAAACGTATAAGAATGTCCCTATTAATGTCCTAACAAAGTCGGCCAAATCCTCATCCTTTTTAATTTCCTTATCATGCTATTCCTTTTGTTTTCTATTTCACCCCATCTTATACAATTCATCTCTTCGGTGCACCCAGGTATCAGCTTCTTCTTCCGCTCTAGTTTCCTTTTCATAATACTGATTATATATTTTAATGAACATACTGCAGGATCATTTGCACTGACCTACAGATATTTGTATTTATTTTTATGTTTGTGTGTGTGTGTTTTGTTATTTTTTGTTCTGTTTCTTCCGTGTTTCCCCTTAGCCAGTTGGGGTGTGTGTGTGGGTGGGTGTTTGTGTGTATGCGTTTTCTATATAGAGTGTGTGCCTTTGTTTAGTTCTTGTTCTTCTCTTTCTCTGATTTTTCCCCCAAGTATTAGTTCTTTTATAATAAAATGCATCTATATAAATGAGACTATATTGGTTCTAAGTTTGCAGAATTTGATATAAATTATATACGACTCTGTATATTTAGTTCATGCGTGTAAATATTTTTTACATACCACATGTAATCCAACATATTGATTTTGTTAATATTTTATATAGAAAAGTATTGTACATACATCTACATGTTTTATGCTAGCCGGTAACAAAAATGTGCTTAAGAATGTTTTTCACATGTTAAGAGTGACAATCAAAATTCATGAATGCAATATGCATTTATTCCATGCCATGTGTTATTCTATTTTTGCAATATGAATTTTTATCTCATGCTTTGGAAACAGTTCTTGTACAGGAATGTAAAGTGCTTAAGGTGTTATTAAATCATGTTTGTTTATGACACACTTTGCCTTCTGTAATTGCATTATTTTTTGTGTGAACATGACCGAATCAAGAGTCGCATCGAACCACTGGCGTACCTAGGATTTTCCAGAAGGGGGGCTAATTTTTTCGTCCGCGAAAAATTTTTACAAGCAAAAAAAAAAAAAGTCTTCAACCAAAAATAAAGGATTTCTTTCTTAGCACAAAAAAATTTGACAAGGAAAAAAAAAAAAAAAAAAAAAAAAAAAGGTCTTCACGTTCTCGTCAGGGGGGCAGGGATACGTCCCCTGCATGAGTTGTGACTCATCAGGGGGGGGCAGTCTGCCCCCCCCCCTTAGGTACGCTAGTGCATCGAACCAATTCACTTGGGACTCAGGTATGTTTCATGCTGCAAGGATTATTAAACTATTATAATGCTTTAAATCGATTTTTGTGCGTAGATAATTGTAAAAGAATTGAGAGTAATTACCAAGTATTCTACCACTTATATTAGGTTGTAATATGTATTACATGGATATAAGCTGCTTTTTTGTATGCATTACGTTAATGTCATGTTTATTTTTGTTGTTGAATATTATTATTATTATTGTTAAAATCATTGATATTTTGTCGTTTATGTTTTTTATTATGTTGATTCAATAAAGCACATGAAAAAAAGTAATCTACCTCGTAATGACGGCGATCAATGAGCCCAGCTCTTTGAAGACTTTTATGAGCTCTATCCATGCCATATGCCCTGTCCCACCCGCCCCCATTCTCCCCCGAGTACTGCCAATTCATCGTCGTGATAACATTTTATCTGATAGTGATAGTGCATACAGGCTTGGTTCTAGACTATTTTGTTTGGGGTGCTTCTGGGGATTACAGATTTTATTTGACAAATAATCTTAAATCTAGTACAAGAAATGTCTGAAACATTTCAGGAAGAACCCCTTGCTCCCACACAGACACTCACACCTTACCCACTTACACACCCGCTCCCCCTTTCTGCTACTCGTCAGGTTTATGCATTTTTTCAACCAACAATATGAAGACTACTGATAAATGCCAAAGTAATTGTTCTTTCAAAAAATTATTTCAAAATAGCACAAACATTTTACATGCACCGCATGATTTGTTTATTTACAAAGTACAAAGAAAATTACGAACTGCATCAATGACTCATTTGCAAGCGAAACAAAAATGAATAAATATGACTGGAGCTATTCTACGAGAGGTATTGTTCACAATGTACACTGTAATTCATCGACGAAAAAAACATAGCGAAGAAAATGTTTCACGGCATTGCACATTTGCATACACTGTATACATATATATTCAGCCTATTTATTTTATTTTATATCTTCATTACTTTTATAAAGCTTTCCCCTCTCAATGAGTTTAATCCTGTTTAATGCTTAATCAATTTACTATATTGATGTATCTTATGTCGTGTGAAATTTTCTGTTAATTCTCAATGCAAAAGCCAATGGAGAAAATGTTTCTAAGTATATCATAGACTATCAAATTGAAATCGAATTGAATTGCCTTGTAGTTTAAACCTCAAAGTAACTTACACGCATTTTGAATAAAACAAAACGAAATAGAATTGAACGTACAGTTGAGACCAATTCCGATATTGACTAATTTCCAGTTAAGCTCTCTACCATTTTAGCCTAATACCCCAATTAGCCTAATTTTCACTTTGTCTATTTCTTCTTATTATTTTTTTTACTGTTAAATGAAATTTTGTTCATATGGACTAAGTGGGTAAAACCAATGGGATATCAGACGAAATTGATATAGCCTTACTGAAAATTACTCAAAATGGTAAATAGGCTTAATGGCAGTTAGACCAAAAGGGTAGTGGACGAAGTGGTTGTAGACGAAGTGGATGTAGACCAATCGGTAACTTTGTACCTTTCCAAGAAAAGGCGCTATAGAAACATTATCATCCTCATCATCATTATTATTATTATTATTGTTATTATCATTATCATAATCATCATCATCATTATTGTTATCATTATTATTATTATTATTTTGAATAAAATACACACGACCTGGGTGTAGTTAACTATTTTGTGCAAATTGAGTGAAAGTTTTAAAATGTCATAACTTTCATATTTTACATCCGATTTTGATGATTTTTTTAGCATTGCGCTTAATTGATTGTTTCTCTTTTATTCAAATCAACTTTCATTGTTTGTGGTGGAAATATCCTTTAACATACTGTACTTTCAATTGGAAAGCACAAGATGATATGTTACAAAACATCTAGCTAAACTTTAAGACCCATATAGTACTGTACTACATTTTTTTTCCTGGTTAATATCGATATAGACCCTCCTTATGGATTTACATGATTGTACGTTATAATAATATGAAATATCATTTTATTTTCGCAAGATAATAGTTTCTGTTTTGCTTCACTATACCAGAAGTGTATTTTACGACTCATTATGGTAATAAACATAAACCACTGAGACTCCAACAGCAGACCATGCCTTTCCTTGTAGATTTATCCCATTACAGAGTTATGAAAACAATCAGACGTTTTCTGACTGAAAGTATATGATGTACATTTGAGGCTGTAGTATTTCAAGTTGAATAAGAAAAATAATGTACATTTTCTTTCCTGTAATCTATTTATTAGTAAGCACTTAAAAATCTACAAAACTAAAGCTTATGTAATTAAATTTGCCGAATTATGGGTGGGGGCAAAAAAATAAAAGACGAAAATCCTTTCACAAAAAATTTTCACTGTGATCCTGATACTATCCTTTATTTATGGTCCATAGCCATAGCATTTCAAAAAATAAACAAATACTATTAATCAATTAATGTTAATTTTCTGTATTGAACTTGAACCCCCCCCCCCCTCAAAAAAAAAACTTCACCAGGGACCGTGCTACAGTAGGGCAGTGGTGACCGACCCTATGATTTCCTTTAACAAGGGAAGGGAAATGAGAAGATTGAAAGAAGGAAGGAAAGTACAAAATTAAAATGAAAAGAAATAATGACGTCATTTTAAGTTGTCTTGGCGCTTCTTTAAAAATGTCGTGACGCTGCCCAGCCTCTGAAAATGATGATACGAAATCGAAACACTATTTTTTTAAACTTCCAACGATATTGACCCAAATTATGGCAGTCTGCTCATGTATAGTAATATTGTTTTCTGCAAGGGTAATGATTAAGGTTAATCATAAAGAACTTGTACAATTTTGTTTCGGTTTCTAAAATTAAATGTTATTAACTTAAAAAAAATATAAATATATATTAAAAAACTAGTCTTGATTGTAATGACTATAATTTTCTTCATAATTACAAATGAAAACGCCCTTCGGATTTTTTTTGCTCATTACTTAACCCTTGACTGGTATAATAACAACAAAAATCATGTACTATTTGGTGCTTCCATAAAGTCGACGGATTTTAAAAAAGGTTTTAAAACGGTCAAGGTTGGATTAAATCTAGATGAAACGTGATCATGTAAGACATCGCTTCAGTACATTTTACATTATACCTTGTCACCCAAAATAAATGAATATCAATGAAACAAATGCTGATCTGTCTTTTGTTGCCTACGGAGATGGCTCCATGAGAGATTGTTGGGACGTCCAAGGCCGGATGAATATACAAGTTCATATATCGACTGATTGGTGCAATCCTTTCTTTGGTATCCTGCGCAAGTCTCCCTTCAATTTCCATTCAGTTTGACTTTAAACTAACAATATGAACCGGGGCGGTTATGGCCAAAAAGGACTCAGGCAACGTGGAGCCATCTTTCAGATAAGATGGATGGAGAGCTCTGTCATAAACTGACTTTTGGAAACATTTTGGTGGTCCGCAGAAGAATGTACATCATCTCAAATCTCATTGATCCTCTACCCTCACAATGGTAAAGAATGACTCACTCTCGTGCTCGAGTCTCCTGTACCCCGTTGCATATACAGTTTACCATCAGTCAATTGAAAATGTGTCATCGATTGTGGCATCCATGGCAACACTGCTCAACAGCCTGCCAAATTCAAGTTTCCATTGATGACAAAGTCTGCGTCTGACTAAAGCAGGGGTGTGTAGTACCCACCAATAATTGTTAAACAACGACACCTATACCTCTTCACCAAGATTCGTCAAAGCCAACGAAAACATAGTTTGGCCATCTTCCAGGTTTCCTTCCGAATAGATGGAATCCACCCCGGAGTCCGGCTGTTCCATCTGAGGATCAAGACTGTTCTTGAAAACTGTTTGGTGATCCATAGCAGAATGGACATCAACGGCCACCTTGCTGATACTGTCCCCTCGCTGGTAACCGATGGTGTTGGCATAGAACTCGCTCTCCTGTGCGAGCCTTCCGTTGGTGTGTTTCCATTCGTTGTGGATGATGGGAGGGATCATTGATGGGTTAACGATGCCAAAGAGATGACTGCCGTGGCCGTCATCCGGAGGCCACTGGCTTATGATGCCTGTTTCCGTCATCGAGTCGAAATCATCTACAAGGAAAAGACGTGAAAGAGACCTGAATCAATCTGTAGCTCAACGTTTGTGAATACCGTGACCTAAAGGCTAAAGTCGAGTCGGATTTCTTAACAAAGATTTTGATTAGAATGAATAGAAAATAAAAATCAAAAGATTGCCAAGGAATGTTTCTTTATGATTGTCGTGAGATATATTTCTAAAGTTTGAGAAAAAGAAAAATTAGACATATTAAAGGAAGTCAGTAACTACTGTATAGTGTTTAACCGAAATTATTTTATTATGGAGAAAATGTTATTCGATTACACGGGTGAAACCCTTGGTTTTGTTTGACTGGAAATGAATCTACCATAGAAACTATCAGTGATTGATAAGTTATAAAAAAACTATCTGTCACTACAAACTTTATGAAACCATGGACCTATAGGTCCATGATGAAACCCTCCAGCTACGCTTTTTTTCGACAAATCTTCTCTGGCAATAAGATGCCGAGGATCTCAGTAACTTATAATAGTTGTCAGTACAGATCAATGATCATTCATGAAACCCTCACTGGTCCCCTAATTGTCATACCGTATGGCAAATTGTTCCGATGGTGTAGCATCGTTGATTTGTCTTCTCCGCCAAGCTCTTTCTCGTCACCACTAAACTGGGAAGTAGGCGCCGATTTCCTCTTGCGCATGCGTGATATCAGAAAGATGATGAGAATCACCCCAAGGACTCCTCCCAGAGCACCGGCCAGGGCTGCCATAGGGATAGGGGATCTGGCTTTCTCGGGTGTGCTTTTTACCTCTTCGGGGTCCCGGGGCGTTGTCGGCGGCGATGAGGGGGCGGGAGTGGGCATAGCTGCAAAAAAGGGAAAATAATCGGATCAAACTTGAGTGTGGCAAATAACTAAACTGAAATTATGAAGATGAACGATGATATTTCTGAGCATGCATTGGCGTCAAATCCGGGAAAGGGCATTTAGGCCGATATTACTCCCAACACATTTCGAGGGGGCGAGCGAATGGGCCGTGGATATATATATTAACAAAATAATGCATATTATAATTAGGTCCATTGTTTAAGTAGTAAGAATTTCACAGCCCTAGCCTGTGTGGTCTTCTCGCTCCATCACGCCAATGATACTGTATATCGCCTCTGACATAAGTTGTCGGGGGCATT
The DNA here is from genome assembly GCF_037042905.1 of Lytechinus pictus. NCBI lineage: Eukaryota > Metazoa > Echinodermata > Echinoidea > Temnopleuroida > Toxopneustidae > Lytechinus > Lytechinus pictus. The sequence continues at coordinate 7,358,945 of NC_087247.1, forward strand.
TCATGAAATGAATAGTCAGTCATTTCTACTGGCAATTTTCCTCGGAGCCAATGAGATGTACATAATGTAAGGATTTCAGTAGCTTATAAAAAATAGTCAGTGAAAAATTACTGACTGGTAAGTTCATGAAATGCATCCCTGAATGAGGAATTGATCTACCTGAAGACGAAACTTACCAAATACAGTGAGGTTGTTGTCTGATTCGAAGAGCGTACAATCAAAACAAACGTTGTCGTCAATAGAGATCTACCGATAACGTAAGACAGCATAATTTGACATTAAATCACAACGCCTGTCTAAAGGGTTCAGTGACATGAATCATATCAGACTATCCCTAAACTGGGGAGAATACAGTGTCCCACAGTCAGTGTGTTCACAGTGTGGAATACAGTGTGAGCTCACCTTCACACTGTTTAATTTGAACATTTCAACGATGTGAATCACATATTCACCACAGTCGACCGTGTGAACACGCTGTGACCAGTGTGAATGCCGAGTTGTCCACAGTGTGAAAATCTCTTCACACTGTTACTCTATTATTTGCAAATAATCCACCATGTTAAAACACTGTGGTCACACTGTGGTACTTTCCTGCAGGGAACATTCTAACGTTCCAACCATACGAAAGTTTAGTAGTGACTTTGACTGATTGTTTGAGAAAATTGTAATTTTTTCCAAAGATTAAATCAAATAAAAATTTGTAGTTCGCATTCCAATTTCAAGTTGAACTTGAATTAATTCCTTACAATGTATTTTCATGATGTATTCTTCCATTTAATTTCATTATTGTTATCTGACATGTAGCTTGGAAATTAATAATCTAAAGAATTACTCAAACTTAATACAGGCTTTAGTCCGCATAACATTATATAAGATCGACAGAGACCATGGCACTGTTTGGGCTCTTTCCTTGGTGTAGGTGTAGTTCTTGGTATGTAATTCCAGACATTCACTTTCTATACTTTTTTTCAATGATAATTCATAATTTTTTTTCTTTGCCTTTGCAGAAGAAAACTATTCAACTAATAGAAACAACTTGATCAAAAGGGCCCATTATTAAATCAGCTTTCTGACTTTAATTTGTAATAATTGGGTATGTCCATGGTGTCCATTTGTTCCTGTAAAAGCTCGTTTATAATAGACCTACCCATTTTTGGAGGGAAATTACAGTTCAATGCTCACCATAGCAATGTAAACTCCTGGAGGTACGTTGTCAAAATACACAAAAGGTTTGCCATCCCTTTGCTGAAAAATCAATCATAAATATACAACTGAATTACAGCAATTATACTAAAGTTCTGTGTTCATGAAGCAACTAAACAGTCATGATAGTTCTCAATGTGTTGATAATTCTGTTACATAACATAAAACAAAATATATTAGCGATTTGATGATGATGACAAATTATATTACTGGTTATTATGATATTAACCATAAGCCAAAAATAGAAATATCCAAATAAGTGATTGAATCTTACTAAGAAGATATAATGTCTGTTCTTTAAAATTCCTATTTTTAAAATAAAATCTGATTATTCATCACGAATAAAGTTAACAGAAAATCTAATTGGAACAAAGTTTTAAAGTTGAATAAAAGACAAGATACAAGAGTTTCTTTGAAACTATTTTTTGCGGACTGCTAGGAAGTTTCACCTAGATTGCATAATGTGCACATCTCTTGCATGAGTACACCCTTGCATGAGTACACCCTTGGTGCTGTTTAATCATAAGTATGCATCTGTATTTGCACTAAATTGAGTATACATGTCTTAGTGAATAAGATATGATTTTTCGGTGTACCTACATGTAGGTATTAAAATGATTTTTTTCCCGAAAGCACCGTCACTTAGTTGGTTACGATCTACGAAAGATAAATTAAGATATTTTTGCTGGTTACATAATTTATACTCACTGAATCAAAAAATGTGACAAATTCGTGTCCCACTCTGCGTTCTTTTACACCTATTTCTTGAAGATAGATATTATACCCCGGGTATTCCTGCACACTACTGGGCCAAAATGAGACGACTACGGAACCATTGCTTATCTGCTTGATCTCTGGACTATACACCGGTATCCAATCCTCCGGAGTGTCTGTATATATATATTATTTAAAAAAAATGAAATATTGACAAATGTAATATATACGCATGTAGTTACGAAACCTCAACAAAGGCATATCAAATTCTTCTGTTCCAATTATACGCATGTCTTAGCAACTCCCTCTCATAAATATATGTAGCCTATGCATGTTCACTTTTGTCAGTATAGATGATAGACATCCTCCCATCATTGTTATTACAATTAAATCTAACAACATTGTGATAAGATATATTGTAGGAATATTGAGCTTCAATAATTTTTGTATAATAGCTGTTCATAAAATGTATAACATGTATAACCTTTACCGTAATAAACGTTTCAATTATTTCAAACATTCAAACTTGGCAACAGAAAAGTTCAAGGTCAAATCTAAATATTATCTAAACTTCATCCCACCGCTGCCACCAAAATTAGTACTAACTTAATAAATCACAGAAAAGTACTGCACACAAACTTACTAATATTGCAAAGAGAGACCGCTGGTTCTTGCTGACAACCTGAAATTAGAAAAATATGTCTCACACTTTAGTATCCAATATATTACATTAATTTACATCTTGAGATCTATTCTGTTTCGTTTTTATGCAAATAATCACCCGAAAATGAATCAATAAGGCCGGTTCGTAGGCACATTTATGGCATACTTCTTTTCTCGAGTCTTACAATGACAAAAATTTATTCACCCTGTATAGAATTACAATACTCAGAGTCCAGTGTACATATCATATATGTTGCTATGCTCGGCAATCTTTCAGGAGGGAAAAAATAGTCCATTTAAAGCATGACTATGACTCAGTAAAATAATTACGACAACCTATATAGACCTATTCACAGTACACTAAACAATATTCAGAATTACTGAAACATACTCAGTTAAGCGCGCGCATAAACACATATCCACCAGAGCACACACCCCCGAAACACACACACCCACCCACACACACCATCACACAACACCCACATACACACACACACACACACACACACACACACACACACACACACACAAACATCCTCATCTTCGACCATTTACAAGTTGATCAATACGCACACTGTCAGTCGCTGTATATACATCGTATAGATATTTCATTCTGGTTTTATCGTAGTGACTTTCTCTTTCATCTTCTCTCCAAATCCCATCATATTAATTTGACAATAATTAAATAGGAAATGATCAAGTAATGTAGATATGCTGTTGAATTACTTGAATATTCAATCAAAATATCATTATTTTTCCTTGAGGCGATTAGATGACATACTTGGAAGTGTTGTACTGATACTTTCTCTGTTGGAATCATCTTTACTCATTGGGATGCTCCGGATGATGGTGTTGTAGTTTTCACCAGGCTGAGAAAAATTTCCGTTTTGACAGCTCACTGAAAAGTTAGACTGTTTGGTAAATGAATAGAACAATAACATAATATAATCACTTTTTTATCGTTAAGACACATTCAGCCCTAAGATCAAGTTCATGCATGAGCAATCGAGCATCCACACTATTCTTTAATATTCTTTGAAATATGATAATAGGAGAACCCTCCTAGATGGTTACAGACAGTGCACCCGACCCCCTATCTCCTAGACTAAGTGTATATTCACTTAATGCAGATGAATTGATCTCTGCTGGTTTTCTTTCTCCCCCTTAATTTCTCTCTCCATTTTCAAAGAGCAAGCCGCGACAAGCTCCATGCTTTTGAAAGTGCCCCAATTCTATACTCAATATTTTTATCGGTAATCATGTATTGAGTAGTCATTTATCAATTTCATGTTATTTCATGTCTGATATATATATATATATATATAATGTTACATCATATGAGATTTTTTTCCTTCTATTTTTCATACTGCTTACGTATTCACATCACAAAGTAAACATGCCATTTTGTATGTTTAATAATGAGTAAAATACATCGTAAAAAAAATGATTTATAGAACGACCTAAGAATTCTATGCATTTTAATTTGATAAATGGGAAATAAGACACACATGAAGACAGCTGTCTACTCTTGACCATTAATTTGCCATAGCCAAGGCGAACAAGTGCACACATTGCTTCATACATCCCTCCCACCATATACTAACTCATTCTTGAAAAAAAAAACGATTTTTATTCCACAACATTAATTTAAGAAACGAACTATTAGATTAATTAATTATTACATTGAGAATATATTGAAACCAAATCATAATCAAGTTTTCTCACAAAAAAGGGTTTTCTTTTAAAGGTTGGGCGGGCGGGGGCGGGGGTATTACGAATGAAAATTAAACAGATGACTTACGGAAGCATCCTCGATGGTCAATGTCCTTTTAAAAGAAATGGTGACACAGAAAAATTGCGATGCACAAGCAGTACTGCTGCAAAATACACTAATAACAAAGCCAGTCAGAAGGCCGATGCGATCTGTAAAAATAAAATAAAAATAATAAACGTTTCGAGTACACAACATATATCGAAGAAGTAGTAGTAGTAGAAGTAATAGAAGTAGTGGTAGTAGTAGTAGTAGTAGTAGTAGTGAAGTAGTAGTAGTAGTAGTAGTAGTAGTAGTAGTAGTAGTAGTAGTAGTAGTAGTAGTAGTAGTAGTAGTAGTAGTAGTAGTAGTAGTAGTTGTTAATGTTGTATATCAAAACTTCAATATTTCCGGGGTAATCATTACACATTAATTGATGAATATAAACACACACACTGCACGTACAGGTTTATAATCTTGGCCCGCTGCCAAGATAATGATAACAATCAAAATTAAAGTATCAATGATAACATCAAAGATTATTATCATTATTTATATTGTTATCTATAAATAGATTTTTACCTTGAGATGCTTTCCACTGGTGTGTCATCTCGAGATAGACTTTACCATCTGGTCCTATGACTGCCGAAGCAGCCATGTTAACCAGGAGAGGACCCCCGGGGGCCTGGTCTCTCAGTACGGTAGTACGATCATTGCAGCCTACAAAGTCAAAGAAAGCAAAAACTTAAGCGGAATAAGTGAGAAATGATGTCTAAATTACCTTGGTACCATACCTGTAATCAATGTTAGCCAACGTTTGATCCCATCACCCAATTAATACATTTCTTATCAGTTAAGAGGTCTGTAGTTAGGAGAGAAAAAAGTAAAACTTTCTGAACAAATAATATTGGACACATTAGACTCTGAATTACACAATTCAAGTAGATTGTTGATAAAGGATGCATGATACGCTGAATATCTCAAATCTGATTCAATTCAATTGCGTTGAAAATGATACAATTATCTCTTTAAGGAAAATAAACGGGATTGCCAGGTTAAGAGCGTTTCCTGTTTTTTCTCATATTCTGGTTAGGGTGTTCTTACTTTCAAAAGAAGTTGTCAAATCAGGACTAAAGTAAAGTGGTCAGAATTTACACCAATTGACAAGTACGAAATAATCAGCAAGGCAAGAGACTTTACATTGACTAAGAGGTTGCGCCGAACAAGAAAGCCAGCTATACACATTTATTATTGGTGTAATGGCATTATTTTTTTAGTGTTTAGATCCAACAATTAATAATCCTTGGGCTTAATTATTTTCCAACATTTTGAAATGAAACAAATGGTCAGTTGGACGACTGCCCATGTAAGCAAATCTATTAAGTATATTAATCTACAAACATAAAACAAAAATACAATAAATACTATGGCAACTGTGATCTACTAACCTATCCCTGTATGTAACATATTTCAAAAGATGTTCCATTTGATTTGCGTGTTTGTTTGTTTTTCAAATTACTTCCAATTACCATGTTTTCCTTGGCTGAAATCCAACTTATATTTAGGACATGCAGGAAGTATAGGTGTCATTAGAAAAATCATAAACACAAATTAGAATTTAATGGATACTACTTTGACGGTATTTTTAATTAGAAAATCTATTCATTTGATGTACGATTAATGTACGACCATGACTTTTTTGGAAAAAAAATGTACCGCCCGTTTTTTTGTTCTTACTCGGGTCACCAATCATGATTATGAAATCAATTCTGAAATTACGTAAAAAAAAGGAAACTCAATATGAAAGATATGGTACTCTTTATGATTTGCAAATGAAGAAACCGACGACATCACCAATTCACTATTATGTTTTGTATATTATATATCCAAATTTAGAAATAAATTTGCTAGTTTAAATCATCTCCATAACCACAATAGACCGATTACTCCATGTAATCAATGTAGCTCTAATTACTGACTCCTGAAGCACTGTGTTGAAATGATTACATTTGATTCCATTTATAGCGAGTCGTCATTTCACTTAACATCCTTAAAATCAGCTTTAATAAAAAATATGGACGATTAAATTCGACCCATACCCGGATGTACATGTAGGGAGTGTTTTGACCAGTAAAAACTGAAACCTTGTGAACGAATAGCGTATCATATGTCATTGTTTTAAAAGAATATCGTTTATTGAAAAGTTTTTTTTTTACAGAATTTACTGGAGACAGTGAGGGAAAACGAGGGAGTAAGTGTGTATGGGTGTGTGTGGGGGGAAAACGAAGGAGTAAGTGTGTGTGTAAGTGTGGGGTGTGTGTGTGCGAAAAGAGAGGGAGAGAGAGAGAATGAAGGATGTACAGCGAGAGAGGGAAGAATAAAATAAGAGAAGGAAAGAGTCAAAGAGAAAGAGAAAATGAAATAAAAAAGGGATTAGAGAGAGAGAGAGAGAGAGAGAGAGAGAGAGAGAGAGAAGGGTGAGAAAGATATATCATAACTCATAAAGAAAATTACATTATTGGTTAGACATCTACATGCGAAAAGTATAGACAGAAGGAAATATAATAGTAAAAATGAATCAAAACAACCATTATGGAGCTACCAGTGTGTTATAAATTGTTTACCATAAACGCTATTTTATTATCAGGTAAAAGTTTTTTTTTTGCAACGTTATGTGGCCCAGGATGAAAAATAAGTACTAAAAAGTAATAAAATTACTACAAGTACTAAAAAGTAATAAAAGTACTAAAAAGTACTAAAAGTACTACAAGTATTAAAATTAAGTACTAAAAATGTGCAGGTCAATCGCGAGAAAGCTATCGGTGGATGTGTGGTCTGCACGTGATAGATTGGCCTTGTTTAAACAGAAAGTAAAAGTAAATTAAGAGATTAGATATAGTGCATGTATCAGTTTTAACGAACGTGTGCTTTCCGTGACAACATTCCCATTCATAAATAGACGAAAACCTGGTATTATTTACGGAACATGAAACGGTGTATTTTATGACTTACTTGGAGTTATATCGCAAGGTGGTAAAACTGTAGTTGAAATACGAGGAACATCCTGTAATAAAATGAACAATATAAACATGATGAGGAAAGAAAATCAAGGGGCAACTTGACACCTTTCCAAAGATGAATGGGATATTAGTTTATACCGCTATTCTTGTGCATGCGGGGGGGGGGGGGGGTAGATGTACCTGTCGATGAAGGTGCCTGGTAAAATCACTAACGTCCGGGGTTCGATTCCCGGCCGCGAGGGATTCTTGGGACGTCACCATGCACTGCTCTTTTGTCATAAATTATAAATGGAAATGCTTTCATTTCAAACATTAGTTTTATCAACCTGCGCACTTTTTTAAGGAAGTAAGCATTCATATATTAGAGATTGAATTTTAGGTGTGTCTTCTGCATCCCAAAATAAATAAAGATTTCTCTTCTTGTTAATGTCATTGCACTTTGTCTTCAGCACTCTTCAAGAACATAATTTGCAGCTTATAAAATCAAAGAATATTGATATTCTGTACTATACACTCTAGGAACGGTACACTGGTGCACATTATGTTTTTCAATAATATAATGCTTTACTCCAGCGAATTAGTTATTCAATGTTTCAAACATTTTTATTTATGCTTGCTCTTCCTGGGTCTGTTGTTACACTCTTTATTTTTGTCAAAATCAATATTGTTTTGTATGCTAGTGGAAAAAAAAATTAAACACCCCAGCAGATTATATTTATGAATGTGAACAAAGATAAGTTTAGAAATAATATTTAAAATAATTGTATATTTATATTGCACAATTCCTGTAAACTGAGCATTGCAACACTTAATGGTGAAATAGTTAACAAAATAAATAAACAAGAAAGTATAATTAAGTTTTAAATGCGTTAGAAAATATGACTTCTGTCTATACAAATTATATAACAAAAAGTGACTCATTTATTGAAGCTCTCTTGAAAAAGGTAAGTTTTTAAGTTTAGTAGTTCTGATTAACAAGGTAACAGATAAAGCGTTTCCTATTAAAGTATATTTTCTTCACATTTATTATCAGATATCACTGTTAATGATAGCATCTAATAGTTTACAATTTCACTAACGACTAAAACAAAGCTCCATATACCCTAATCCGAGGTCATCATACTCTCAAAGGGTCAAACAAAATGTTTTTCTTATACATTAACTGAAAGAATTTTAGATCTGCAAATGATATAAAAACGATTTTTTGGTACCAAAAAATGAACAACCCCAAAAATTCATGTTTTACCTTTATGAGTGTGTAGTTTGAGATTGTGCGGGTAGATAGGAAAGTATTATCCTGATACTGGAGAATAATAAAACGAGATGGTGTCACATAGCGGCAGGGGCGGTGCGACTGGGGGCAAGGGGCGACCGCCGCCCTTATGATCTTTTGATATTTTTATTTTTTATGAGAGGAAAAAGGAGAAAAGGGGGAAATAGAAGAAAAAGAAAGGAGAGTATGGATGTCTAAGTCGTGTAACTGTACATTATCTATAAATCGAAAGAAAAATGCCAGCAGATTAAGGACGCCTTCCCCTCCTCGCCCCCTTCCCACATATCAAATTACTCTGACACCGCCCCTGTATATCGTGAAAGGTGAAAACACTTGTCTTAATGATGAATGTGCAAACAGGATTCTACAAAATTTTAAAATTGAATCCAAACTCTCTTCAATAACTTCAACTCATAAGATAAGGAAACAGCTTGGATCTTTGCCCTGTTCTGTCTCAAGTTTCAGGAAGTCCTTTGTTCCAACCCGAATCCGAGTATATACTAGTGACTTTTTATGTAAGGTATGACTAATGCTTAAATAAGCGAACATTTAAGGTAATATTCAATATTCATTTTCAAGGTCTGCATTTAGTGAAATATGTACAAATTCATCCAATTTTTACTAACTCTCAAGCCCGGTGGTGAACTATACCGATTGGTCTACATCTTACTTTCTCTTTCGTCTATCCCCTCACGGTCTAATACCAGTCCGTCTACAACCAGTTCGTCTATTAACATGGATTTAATTGCCATTTAGACCATTGACTGTTTTGCCTTATTTCCAGATAGGCTTTACACATTTCGTCTTATTTTCACTTGGTCTAACATCACTCGATATGGTAAGATATACTGCATGGTTAGATGAACTGTTTATGAGCCAAATTTTTATTTGACAAAGTAAAGTTGTTAAGAAGACCCCAGAAGACGAAGTGAAAAAGACTAACCGGATAAGATAGTAATTGACTATTAGAGTAAGTGTTGTGGAGCTTAGCAATGATTGTAGAACATTTTTCTACGATTGATTCCATTGACTACAATGTACAATCAATCGTAAAAATCAAGCATACGATTAATCGCTTAACTTTGTGTTACGAGACCCTCCATGTGTTATTCGACAATCTCAGAAGTAGCTAGCCGTGAACCCTGGCACCCTCAATGCATACACTGACTGTATCATGTCAACCTTGTCTTTAATATCTCAATTAGATCCTTCTTTCCTGCCAGTTTTGATCGTTTTTAGAATGTTTACTTTTAGTTTATATATTTGCAATTGAAGGACAAATTTAAAAACCTGAATCTGAACCTGAATAGTATGTTGTGACCGATACTCTTCAGTTTGACGAAGAAATACAAGTCACTTTAAATTTAGCTTCCATTTTTAAACATATACATTCATTTTCCTTAACATGTAAAAAAATTGGAGAATATTTTGTTAGTTTAGCTAGTCATAGATATGATGTCCGTCCAGGGTTGGTTATAACTTGAGGAATATGATTGGTAAGCACATTTTTGTGACGATCATCTTATCAAGACATATTTGACAAGGTCAGTTTTTTTCAAATCATAATTGCAAAAGCGAACTATTAATTTCTTGAATTGAATTGAGCTAATTGAATAATAATTTGGTTTATTTAAAAACAACATCAAACAGGCAGCTTGCATGTTGAAAATGTTAAATTTTCCCAAGAAAATTAAAAGAAATTAAATTGTCATACAAAGGTAAGGCACAAATCGTGAATCAACATTAGGAAAGAAAGATATTTTAACATTTATATATCAAAAAAAAAAACTACTGATAAAATAACCTTACAATAAAAGAATAGTTCATTGGTATTCTAGTATCTTGTTTGAAATTATAAAAAAATACACTGAGAAACAAACAGCAAATTGAACAATAATATATATATACAACAAATATAAAGGTTTATTAAAGCAAATGTCATTGCGTGATAGGTAGAATGTGTGGATTGAACAAGAATTAATAGAGTATTTTACTTCGAGTGGATTTGGAACTTGATTAAGAACTTATCCGTCCTTCTGCCTGTTGCAGAAAGAGTTGCGTTTAAACGCAAGTAAAAAAAATCAATCGCAAGTCCAAATGCGCGCTGTTGATTGGCTGAAAATTAAGTTACGCCTGATTTTTAGAGTTGCGATTGATTGCAACTCTTTCTGCAACGGGCCTCTGACTTCGAACAATGGCAATGGAACTCCTGTATTCCTCAGAAAACACAATTATAGTTGTACCATTTATGATAAACACCACAGATATCCGCGATAGTTTGTCCATATACGTACATGTAATATATATATTATTTACAGGCCTCTAAACTTTGATTTATTTCATGTCCTTCCGATTAACTGATTACACTGAATTAAGCTATTTATGCAAATATTATTTGCAACAGAATCTGACAATCCTACTCCAAAATTAATGTAATAAGTCTCAATCCGTGATCTCGAATACTATACAGCTTTGACTGTATACGAAATCACAAAAATTTACTGGGAGCGTGTGATGGAATTTTGAAGAAAAAAATTGCTATAGTTTTATGCCTGCATGGCATGTCCATACCTGTATTAAAGCAGGAAAACCAAATACATTGCACTCTAAATTATTTCCTGTCATATTCTAAAGTCCACGGGTATGATGCTTTTCTTTTCACATAAAGTTTAAAAGACACACTTCCTGGTTTAGAGAAGTTTTGCATGTCTAACAAAGGCAAGGGTCTGAAATAAGGTTTGCCTGGGAATATTCCCGACTTTCTTTTCCTCGAAATAGAGATTGATCATTAATGAATTAATAGGTTGCAAAATTAGAGTATTCACCCTAATTGCACAGCCCCCCCCCCGTTTCGTATCAGAGTGTTACATTTATAGGATGTATGAATTTAAGAGTGATACCCAGTGTAATATGAAATAGTTTTGCACTGAAAGTAAAAGTCATAATGAAAAACTCTCATACTGTAATAAAATACAACATGACCTTAATAGAAACTGCAGCAACGAACTTATTCAATAGATCATGTTTAATAAGAGCTCTATATCAATTTATTTTAGGCATGTTATGAATGTGAATAGATGTCAAAGGCTTCAACCTTAAATGGGAGTAAACACATAATTATTACATAAATTTATACTTTGTTCTATAATTATGTTGATTTATTTCATTTTATTTTATATATATCCACTCATCAGCTCATGGGTGGAATACTCTTTTCAGCTGAAAGCTAATCTTATAAGGGGTCAAACCAATATTAAAAAAATACATTTACAAATATTAGTTAAAATACATAACAATATCATAATAAAAATTACATTGAAGCAAAAAAAATGCAGTACAGGGGGGGGGGGGGTATTGAATCATCATAATCCTTTCATATATTGGTTGAAAATGTCCCAATATTTTTTGTTTACCAGAAAATAAAAGCGAATTATATAAAATTGTACTTGACCGAGAGATATTTTGATAGGTAGAAACTCGCGATACATTGCTATTTGACTAGAAAATTTCGATATGGGTCTATAGTCATCAATGTGAACATATATATATATGTATATTTTTACAAATATCATATAATAATAATAATAATGATAAACGCCTCTATTTTTCTGCTATCGGGAAAATGAGGTAGATCAAATATACATTCTCTGGGAACCTGTTAGAGCATTAACTCTTGTACACAGTAAAGTGACATTTTCGGCGACAGCTAGCATAAAAAGGGGAGAAAATAAAACACTACTACAATTACTACTTCTACTACTACTACTACTACTACTACTACTACTACTACTACTACTACTACTACTACTCCTACTACTCTACTACTACTACTACTACTACTACTACTACTACTACTACTTCTTCTTCTTCTACTACTACTACTACTACTACTACTACTACTACTACTACTACTACTACTACTTCTACTACGAATACTACGAAAACTACTACTAAGAATACTACTTCTTATTATTCTTCTACTACTAGTAGTACTACTAGTACTACTACTACTACTATACTACTGCTGCTGCTGCTGCTACAACTGCTAATTCTTCTTTTTGTACTACTACTACTACTACTTCTTCTTCTTTAGTACTACCACTACCACTGCTGCTGCTACTACAGCTACTTCTTATTTTATACTACTACTACCACTACTACTACTACTACTACTACTACTACTACTACTACTACTACTACTACTATACTACAACTACTACTACTACTACTACTACTACTACTACTACTACTACTACTACTACTACTACTACTACTACTACTACCACTTCTACTACCACTACTATTACTACTACTACTACTATACTACTACTACTACTACTAATAATAATAATGATAATATTACTACCACTTCTACTATTACTATTACTATACTACTATACTGTTGCTGCTGCTGCTGCTGCTACTACAACTACTACTACTACTACTATTACTACTACTACTACTACTACTTACTAAGGCTACTACTACCACATCTACTATTAGCATATTATTACTATAATGATAGTACTAAATCATGCTATACAGTAAACCATAATTATGATATCTGAAATTATAATAATCATCATCCTCCTCGTTATCATCATCTTTTTTATCTTTGCACTCTAAAAAAGTTTACCCAATATTGAGTAAAATTGTATCATGCATGCTTGTTCCCCCCCCCAAAAAAAAAAAGTAAATTTTATGCAATGTTGCGTTCAAATTAACCCTTAAATCATGCATTTTGCCCAATATGGGGGAAAATTACCCAGCAAACATGGTCCCTTTCTACCCAATATTGGGTAAATTCTCACTCAGTGTTTTTTAGAGTGTCTTTTCACCATAATCATAATATTTAAGTTCAAGTTTATTTATTCAAAACCACTCATCACATTATAATCAAATCAAAAATGCATACAATGTAAATGAGTACATAAACACGTATAAATTAGATAATTATAGCATAGACGAATTGGTTTTAGGAACCCTTATCTTAATCAAGTTAATGAAATAATAGTGCAAAATCATCATCATTATAGGCCTATGTTTGCTGTCTTGTACAAAAAATAGAACAATAGTCTGATGCTTGTGAAGTAAAACAAAAATATAGAATTTTCAGAATATTAGGTAGTAGCGAAAGACAATTTTTCTTTAAATTAACAACACAAGTAAATAAGTTATCATATTGAGTGTCTTTGCTTAGATCATAAGTACTAATTCATGTTCATCTTTGTTTCAGGGGCGTGAGTGACTACATATGAAAATAACTGAAAATATTGCAACATTGGGCTCCTGTATCTTTTTTAAAACACAGTACACAATATAGCTGAAGATATAAGCTGAGGAAAATATACGAAATTGAAGTCTCACACCTCTGTAGTATTCTAAAACACATAAGATGTCAGCCAAAATAATCTCTGCACCTGGCATGATTATTCTTTCAAATGTGAACTAACCCCCCCCCCCCCGAGACTTTTCCCAGGAGACACGGATTTAAAAGAAGTCACATACGGCAAAACTCGAAAACAAAACCCTAAAATGGCTTTCAAAACTTACCCCTTGACTCTGCTGACAAGGACTCGTGCAAGTCAATCGTAGACCACCGTGTTTAAGAGCGTCTGTTCCAGTCATACACCATGAAAAATAAAAAGGTATCAGTACCGATAATAGAGGTAGATAAAATAGAAACAGTTGTGCCATCTTTGCAAGTATATTATGTTCGTCTTATTTTCCAATATACTGGGGCTACATGATGAACAACAAAGCAAACTTGGTATAGGCTTATACCATAAAAGTTACACTTTCCTCAGCGAGCAGCGCCAGCTTGCTATCTTACTGAGCATACTCATGTAGTCGACAGAAACCAAAAGGAAGAGGAAATATATATATATGTTTCCACGAATAACGATCCCGGAAAAGTATGCGCGCTGTATAAACCCATCGGGAAAACGAATGTGTTGCTGTTTGTGGTTACCCTTTAATTGAAATCGAAAAAAAAAAACTGAATAGAGTTGTGAAGCCTGTGGATCATGGCAATATACAAATATAAAAATCCACCCCCAACACAAACAAAATACATTATGTATTCTTATAGATACTTAGTAGGCCTATAGTTTTTTCCACTAGCTAACTAGCTGCATCTTTTTCGAGATCAATATAAAAAAGCGGGTTTTATGCAGCGAAAAATCTTTTTCTTTACTGGTGCCATAATATGGTGTCAAAAATTCACGAATACTTTATAAAGGAAGATTAACACACAAAGTAAATTTGTGTATAGGCTTATTTAATCATAATGTGAAGTAGTGATACTTCTACAAAAAAATCTATAAAAAAACATGACCCAGTAACTGATTTAAGGTTATCATGGAGATTAATTGTTTCTGTGAAACAGAAACAAAATTATTTTTACATCAAATTAAAAATACCGAGCTCTATTCATATATCGGCTAGAAGGGGGGGGGGGGGTAGATAAAATTATACAATATACATATCGGCTCGCGCACTGGTATTTTGATGATGGAATTACATTTTCGTACCGATGCGCTCGCCCTATTACACACACACATACCCAAACACTCTCTCACGCACATTTTGACATTTTTTTAACAAAAATCAAATTTTGTGATAGATTTTGAAATATCATATTTCACCCTTTTCTCTTTCCTTTTCCTTTTTTTCTTGGTCGTGAAAAATTGGGGAAGGGGGCAAGAGCCCCCAAGGCCCCCCATCTGTACGCCACTTATCTGCCTCACTCACATGACTCGTGAAAGTTAGGCACGTTAGATTAATCTTATTAGTTTTTTTTCCTTCATAAGTAGTAACATAAATGAGAATATTGTTTTCTTGTTTCAAAAGGGCACTCGTTCCCACATAAAACGGGTTTTTCTCAGGTGAAAGGGACACAGAACACATTCGTCAGGGGCACTTTTCTTGGGTAAAAAAGGGCACTTGATGACGTCATAAAATGGGTCTTTCTAGGGTATAAATGGGGCGCAGAACACCTCCTTGAGGGGCACTGATTCGAGAAAGGGCAGTTACAAGAAGGCATTGGGGCACTTAATAAAAGGCGGGTCCTTCTCAGGTGAAAGGGGCAAACTACACGTTCGTGAGGGGGCATTTTTTACGTAAAAAGGGTACTTTTTCAGTGCTTCAAAAAGTGGGGGGGGGGGGCATTGTACCCCCGAACCCCGGATCGCCGCCCCTGTTTCTACTGCTGTATGCTGGGATCCACTGCAGTCTGCTTTGAGATAGGAGTTTATAGCTTCCATATAAGCGCATCCTGATGGGGATGGGTGGAGAACTGTGGTCCAAGGGATAGGCGAAATTTAGAGACGTCAAAACAGGGAGGGGAATTAAGAAAAGGGAGAGAAAACAGGGGAAGGACAGAAATAGAAAAACAGGAAGAAAGAAAAAAAAACAAGAAAAATGAAGAGAAAAATAAAAGGGGAAAGGGAAAGAAAAAGAAAGGAAAAGAGAAAGAAAGGAAAAGAAAAAGGGATGAAAGAAAGAACTTAGAATTTGGGGAGGATGACGAAATTTCGATCTTGAACTTGGCGGGTACCAATAATGACCACAAGTTATAATTTGGGAGCAAATTTAATCTTTAACTTGGGGACGCCAAGAGTTAGAGAGTGTCAATCAAATTCATCTTTAACGTACATAGGGGCTCCAAATTGATCCTAAATTTGAGGGGCCGGGCGAGTGGGGGGGGGGGGGAGGGGTGTCGGCTTGTGGGCATGAATGAACCCCGCACCCATTTTCGATTTTTTTTTTCAAATTACTTGAAACTCGTCAGGGAAAGGAATTATATCCATTAGCTATCCTTCTTCCCTCTAAATGTCTTATCTGTCGATGATATACGCCAGTCATAGCTAGGGTTCAAGACGAATCTCAGAATACATTATTTTGGTCGATTTAAAGCTGAAGGCTAATTCTCTGAATGGTTAATTGTAGAGCTATGAACCCCCAAATGTTGTGTTTCTCCTGCAACTTTAAGAATAATCTTTATTGGTCTGATGAAAAGAAAAGAAAAAGAATAGAGAAAAAAAAAATAAGAGGAAAAAGAAGATAAATAACAAGAAAAGAAAAGAAAAATAACAAGAAAAGAAAAGGAAAAAAAAAATAAGCTATTGAAAATGAACAAAAGCTGTGGCAAAAAGTCAATCGTGACTGGTTGCCAACCGAGGAAAGAAGAAGAAGATGCCCCTGTGGCGTATATTCCCATCAATGCACACGTTTTCGTAGGGAATATTGGATAACAAAAATAATAGCCCCGTATTCAATACGACTGGCGAATACTGTTGCATACAAGTAGTTCCTTTTGTGTATATGATTAAGTTTAAAAATTTCATTAATCCAACTATATAAATAAGAATATATTTCCCTTTTAATTTCCGTTTGAACGCATCCATACTAATATTACGCAATCGATTTTACACGCATGTATGCACGGTCAGCGGCACAGTTGCGCATATTGATTAACAGCCTGACATTGCACTGCACTGGACTCTGGCCAGGTCTCACCTACCAAAGAAAGATGGGGGAAAAATCAGAAGCAGAAGATATGAACATTGCTACAGTATGCGCAACTATAAATACAGGTTTAGAACAGTTAGGCAACCAAGAATGTGTTGAGAAATTGGGTTCCAGGTCCCTTTCAAGAACCGTCAAGAAATTCAGAGGACGAATCATATTTGAGCTTCCTGCACAGGACATTGAAAAGGTATGGTAATAATTTTCCCCGGGGCCGGGGGGGGGGGGGGGATGAAAGAAAGAAGGGAGGGGGGGGAGGCCACATCCATCGACGAGTGGATACCATGCGCGACCAAAAAACATGTAAAAAGGATGTCTTTTTCAAGATAGGAGTTAGGACAAGTAACGTAAATAAGGGTGTCAAAAACACTAAAATAATGAAAAAAGGGTATCTATTTCGCTGGGAAAGATGCGTTTTTAGGGTCAAATTTGCGAGGGTATAAAAAGACTGAAATGTTGTATAAAGGATGTACATGTACTTATTGCCCCCTATGTGTTTAGAGTCCGATATGTGTGAGGTGAGGCCGTAAACCCAACAGTAACACACTGGTAAATTGTCCATAGACTGTACAACGGATAGACCGTCTCCGCTCAGCAAATCGGGGAGACCGCAGATTGGTCAATCGTGCAGATCACGTCATGACTACGTGGTCGCCAAAATAATTCCTTCGGACTGCGTGCGAAAGTATCGATAACGATATCCGGTCACATTGTCTACGCGGGGAATGGTCTTGGTTCGTGATCAGATCGTTCCAGTATCCAAGATAAAAAATTATCGAGACTCGGCAATTTCATGCATATTCATGCGACACTCCGAAACCCGGATATCAATTTACTTAGTGCATGTTGCGATTGACTCTACAAACTCCAACGAACACGATGCCGTATCGACGCTATTCGTAAGATTTTGACGGAAAAGTAAGAAGTAATCGAAATTCGCTTACCTGTGCGGTATCGGTGAGAAAATAGATCCTGCGAGAAGACCTTTCAAAATTCATATAAAATATAGGAAAGTGAAATTCTAGGTTGATTTTGGTACGAGGTGATAGAGAATCGCACACTTGTTTAGGTGGAATACTGTGTGAGGCAATGGAAGGCTTGCACTGCGCATGCTTACTATATTTTCATTCATATATTGGCTCTCGGCAGTGGCTGGATGACGTCATGTAATAAGCAAAATGTACACGCCCGCTAGCGTTGAACGCACCGCTATCCGTTCTATACAATTTGCCACTGTGCCCATTGAAGTACATGTAGGTAAAGGTAAAACCGACGTCCGCGACATATGATAATTAAAATATCGTTATACTTGTTTAGGGAATCCCTTGCCAAGGGTATCGTTTTGTTTCCAATACTTGTTAAGGGTCACTCACACATGCATGCGAGGTTAGCTATACTAACCTTGCACAACGCATGTGATTTGACAATGAATTTTGACGTTTTCATTAATCACACGAATGTGAGGGAATAAAACACACCAAAACCTACATTTATTCACTACATAACTTTCATCTATTAACTAACTTGATTTTAAAAATATATTCGAAATTATTTATAAAAATTATTTTTGAACGCTTACCTCCAAATTTTGGCCAAGATACTCCGTCCGTCCGAATACTGCGGTGGAAATTACGCAAACAACAATCGAAATGCGAATGTTGTTGTTGTTATAGCTTATACGGCGCATGTCATTCAGTAGTGAATATTTGCGCCAAATTTTTCCTATCTAACAGTCTCGATTCAAGTCATCGGCGCATAATAGGAAATTGTACAAAAAAAATCAACAGGTTGCATCTCATGTATATACTTATAGGTGAAGTACACCATCTTTTGACAAGATGATGATGAAAGTGGACTGAACAAGCAAGAAAATAATGCTGAGCGCCTAGAATGCAGCTAGCACTACAAGCTTCAGAACTGTAAACAAACTGGCTTATGAATAATATCGCGCACCCTCTTTAGGCCAAAATTGATTTCATCGCTGATCGAAGGGCATCCACGTGAAGATCAAGAAAAATACATTTTTTTATAACAAACTGCAAAGAGAAGTCACCAAAGGATCCATATGGTTAGGTAAGTGTCATAGCACAATGTGAAATTCTAACTTTAGTGTTATGATCTTTTATTTGGGCAAAAGCCCATTAAAGATTTGCATGTGTCGCGTACATTTGATATTCCTTCGCACGCAAGATGAAATGAACCCATGGGTGGTTAAGGGTAGGGTTTCACATGCCAATACTTGTTAAGGGGCCTATTTTCATAATATGGAAAATACTTGTTTAGGGTGCTTTTCGAGACCCCATGGTCGCGCATGGTATCTACTCGTCAACGGAAGTGACCCCCCCTGAGAAATTTTTTATATTTTGGCTTATTATTCCGTTTTGGCCTGAAATGCACCAAAATGGGAAAAAATAAACTTAAAAGGACAGAAAACAGTGACTTACTTCGGCTGCCACGCAACTCCCACTTCCCTGGTTTATTATCAGAACTTAATACATAAACATTGAGTCCCTCTACAGATCGAGTTAGAACTTCAGTCTCTGTAATTGGTGAGTGGAGCCAACGGAGTTCAGCGGAACAACCAATAAAACAGAGACCGAAAATTTTGGTCTAGACTGAAGCATGAAATTTGGTGCAGCTGCAGTCATCGGGGTTGGAAACATTACCTGACAAATGGGTCAGGCTTTCCGTCGATTTACGTTACCTGACATATGGGTAAGCGTTACGGGTGCGGTCTATGGAGAGATCGCTCATGTTACCCGACAATCGGGAAAGATTTTCAGGCATTCAAACGTTACCTGACAATAGGGCAAGCGTGACCATTGTGTAAACCTGACATATGGGTAAGCTCGTTGCAATCTCAATTACACCGATCGATAGAAAGACGCGATATGCCAAAGCGGTTAGCCTCTTTCCAGCCTCAATGCAAATAACTAGATCTACTATGGTGAATATAGAAATGATGATAAAATGTACTTTTAACAGAGAGAAGGGGATGAAGATTGAGAGGAAAGACTAGAGAAAAGGGAATAGGAATGGAAGATATCATATATGCCTGTAATCAGTGGCAGACAGGTGGGGGCACGTAAATATCAAGTTCGGCCCTTGCCCCCCTTGGCTTGCCAAATTATTCGTTTGGGAGATGTGACCCTTATTCTTTACCCTTTTTTTGCTTGTAAGAATTTTTCTAAACAAAATACCACCTCCCCACCCCTTGGAAAATTCTGGATCTGCCCCTGCCTGTTAATTATCTCTATTTATTTTGAATGGAATATAAGGAATAGAAATTCGAATAGTAATTGATAATTGATTAATTAAGGAAATAATGGTGTACCAGGTTTCAAGTTTATTTTAAAGATTTATATCCAAAAAAGGATTACAATCAAAGAAAATTATTATTATTTTACAAATGTTCAAACAAAAAGTTACAGTTTATAACAAGAAACAAAATCGTAGATTAAACAAAAACAAACAAAAATGAAAACAGAATAAAAAAAATGCTACATGTATATGTTGTTGATCATATAAATTCCATTTTAATTGGCATAATTATTCATAAAATAATAATAATCGGGTATACAAATATATTGATCTAATTGTCTATATAATTTGTGAGAGAACTGTATCTCAGACAGAATTGGTAGCCATGCTCTTGATATACTTGGATCATATAATCAGGCGGGTGTTGGAAACGTGGTACCTGGCATACATTTTATATATATTAAAGTACCTGACGTAATTGGCAAAGCCGGTCGGATCCAAGGGGGGGGGGCGAAGTGGCCGCGGCCCCCTTATAATGGCGGCCCCGAAAAAAGGGGGAATTAAAGAGAGAGGAAAAGAGGGAACAAGAGGACGAAGAATATTGAATAAAACAAGGGGAGGGGAATCGTTAGAAAATAAAGACAAAGGTATTTATATTACTTAAAATTTCGCTGGCGCTCTCATTGCCTTTAGATTCTATAGCAAGATAAAAAAGAAAATCTGCCCGAGGATAACATTGGTCTTTACATATTCTTTTTTAATGTCAATATATGCGCTGAATATGCTGAACTTTAATTGTTTCAACGGGATAGTGCCAATATACGCTTCTCATTATTGCAAAAGTTTAGGTGCTGGATATCAAAAGTTACATTAGCAAAATACATATCTTCTTCATTATAGTCCCCCCCCTCCCCCCCCAAAAAACCCCCCAGAACTTAAAATGTCCCCCTTTCAGCGTAAATCAATGCGAAGCCTATACTCATATAGGTCCAGGCCTACGTATTTTCAGGTCACGCTTCCACCCTTGGTCTGACATCTAGGTAAGCTTACCTAGTAAGGTAAGGTAAATCGATGCAAAGCCTTGCCTATAATTGCAGGTGAGCTTGTCCATAATTTATGTCGTAAATTGACGTGAATCTTACCTATTTTGTCAGGAAACGTTTTCACCCCCGACCTGATACAACGGTTAGCTTACCCATTTGTCAGGTAACGTAAATCAAAGCGTTAACCATTTGTCAGGAAACGTTTCCACCCCCGACCTGAGGGTCGGGGGTGGACTTTTCCAACCCCATCAGGAAACGTTTCCAACCCCGACCTGACATATAGGTAAGCTTACCCATTTCTTAAGTAATGTTAATCGAAGCCTTACCCATTTGTCAGGAAAAGTTTCCACCCCCGACCTGACATAGGATAAGCTAACCCATTTGTCAGGTAACGTAAATCGAAGCCTTGCCCATTTGTCAGGTAACGTTTCCACCCCCGACCTGACATATAGGTAAGCTTACCCATTTGTTAGATAACATAAATCGAAGCCTAACCCATTTGTCTGGAAACGTCTCCTACCACGACCTGACATATTGGTAAGCTTACCCATTTGTCAGGTAACGTAAATCAAAGCCTTACCTATTTGTCAGGTAACGTTTCCAACCACGACCTGACATATAGGTATGCTTACCCATTTGTCAGGTAATGTAAATCGAAGCCTTACCTATTTGTCAGGAAACGTCTCCAACCCGAACTGACATATGTTTACCCAATTGCTGGATAACTTGAATCAAAGTCTTACCTATTTTTCGGGTAACTTTTCCAACCCCATCCTGACCTTTAGGTAAGCTTACCCATTTGTCAGGTAACGTAAATCGAAGCCTTACCTATTTGTCAGGTAACGTTCCCAACCACGACCTGACATATAGGTATGCTTACCCATTTTTCAGGTAATGTAAATCGAAGCCTTATCTATTTGTCAGGAAACGTCTCCAACCCCGAACTGACATATGCTTGCCCAATTGTTGGATAACTTGAATCAAAGTCTTACCTATTTTTCGGGTAACTTTTCCAACCCCATCCTGACCTTTTGGTAAGCTTACCCATTTGTCAGGTAACGTAAATCGAAATCTTACCCATTTGTCAGGTAACTTTTCCACCCCCGACCTGACATATACTGTAGGTAAGCTTACCCATTTGTCAGGAAACGTAAATCAAAGCCTTACCTATTTGTCAGGAAACGTTTCCAACCCCGACCTTACATATTGGTAAGGTTACCCATTTGTCAGATAACGTAAATCGAAGCCTTACCTTTCTGTCAGGTAACGTTTCCACCCCCAACCTGACATAGGTAAGCTTACCCATTTGTCAGGTAATGTAAATCAAAGCCTTACCTTTTTGTCAGGTAACGTTCCAACCCCGACCTGACATATGCTTACCCATTTGTTGGATAACTTGAATCCAATCATTATCTATTTTTCGGTTAACTTGAATCAAAGTCTTACCTATTTTGGGGGAAACGTTTCCAACCCCATCCTGACCTTTAGGTAAGCTTTAATACCCATTTGTCAAGTAACGTTTCCACCCCCGACCTGACATATAGGTAAGCTTACCCATTTGTCGAGTAACGTAAATCAAAGCCTTACCTATTTGTCAAGTAACATTTCTAACCCCGATCTGATGTATAGGTAATTTGTAATTTGTCAGGTAACGTAAATCGAAGCCTTACCCATTTGTCAGGAAACGTTTCCACCCCCGACCTGCATAGGTAAGCTTACCCATTTGTCGGGTAACATAAATCGAAGCCTTACCCATTTGTTAGGTAACGTTTCCAACCCCAGCCTGAATAGGTAAGCTTACCCATTTGTCAGGTAACGTAAAACGAAGCCTTACCCATTTGTCAGGTAACGTTTCCAACCCTGACCTGACATAGACACTTTAAACAGTTTATTGTGTAAAAAAAACGGAATGTGCATGTTTGTTGGGCAAAATGAAACCAAATATTGTAGATTTTACTGAATGTTTCGTTAAAATTTACCAAAACAAGCATTCTGCATAATATTGTACACAATCTTACCAAACAAGCATGCATGATCCCTTTTTACACAGTGGGAGAAAGACCGGAGAAGATACCACCTAACCTTAGATTTTGTGAAGACTGTAATTTGAAATTGGTCAGGGACGAGTTCCACATAATAATGAAACGTTCTGGCCTGATCGAAAAGGGACCTGTTAAGGATTGTTACCCATTAAGATGATGCATACGTCAATTAAATTATGCGAGTGCAAATCGCGAGCTGATATTTTTAAAAATTATTATTTTGACCTAGGACCCCAACATTCTAAGGACATTTTGTCATATTAAAATGACGACTATCTTCCTAATATTCCTAAGCACGAGATGAAACTTGTCGATGTTCCAATCTGAACAAGGGCCTATTTAGTTATTAAAGGTCAAGTCCACCTCAGAAAAATGTTGATTTGAATCAAAAGAGAAAAATCAGACAAGCACAATGCTGAAAATTTCATCAAAATCGGATGTAAAATAAGAAAGTTACGACATTTCAAAGTTTCGCTTATTTTTAACAAAATATTTATATGAACGAGCCAGTTATATGTCACTCACTATTTCTTTTGTTTTTTATTGTTTGAATTATACAATATTTCAATTTTTACGAATTTGACGATTAGGACCTCCTTGCCTGAAGCACAAAATGTAAAAATAATGGAATTCCACGTGTTCAGGGAGGAATGAAACTTCATTTCACATGACAATGACGAGATAATAAAAATATTTCATATAATAAAATACAAAAGAAATAGTGAGTGAGTGATGTCATCAGTTCCTCATTTGCATACCGACCGAGCAGTGCATATAACTGTTTTGTGAAATGAAGCTAAACTTTAAAATGCCATAACTTTCTTATTTTACATCCGATTTTGATGAGATTTTCAGTGTTATGCTTGTTGAATTTTTCTCTTTTTATTCAAATGAAGTTTTTGTTGGGGTGGACTGTTATTTTCTTATTTATTAATCTAATATGCTTCATGAGATAGTGGAATTTGTTGATATTAATATTCAGGGGCGTCGCTAGCCCTTTTCCAGTAGGGGGTTATAAAAGCCCTGATTACCGACAAATATCGGTAGCGATTACCAATGTCCGGCAACGAACCATGGAAGTGTTCTACATTCTCTTTAGTGACATTTTCTCTCGTCATACCCAGGATCAGTTTCAGCTTTTATCGATGGGGGGGATATTTTCCCGTCGCGGCCGCCGAAATCTGATTTTCTTTTTCTTTTTTTAAGGGGTCAGTCCTAACTAAATTTTCATGTTTAGAAGCAACATAAAGTATTTCATGTTGCCTGAATATAATTTACCACGCGATTCGCGCAAGCTCATTAAAAAAAATATTTTATATATTTAGCCCTAAAAATTGAACATTGTGAGCAGCTTTTGTAATCATCATAGGGGTATCTAACGAAACGATCCATGCGATCGCAAAGCGTGAGCTGAAAATTTTAATATACTGGCCAGCAAAAAGACCTGTTAAAGACCTGTTCGCAGTGATCCATTAAAGAATATATTTCTCCAATCCCAAAATGCGAGCGCGAAGCGCCAGCTAAATCTATATTTCGACCTGAAAACTTGATTTTAACCATGAAGAGGGTGGATATATCAACCAAACAATTGATGCGAGCATTGTAAGCACTTTTTGCATATATAATAATTAATGTGAGAGCGAGCTAATACTTTTAATTAACCTTTCTGAAAAAGGACATGTTTATCAACTGTTTGGAGTGACTCATTAATATAATACATTTCTCACTAATCAATTAGACAAAGCGCTAGCTGAATTTTTTTGAGATATTGGACCTGAAAACTGGACTGGTTAAACATATTTTAATAGAGAACACAGTAAACAAGCGCAAAGAGCGAGCTGAAGTTTTCTTCAGATTTAGAACTAAAAACAGAACATTTGAAGCAATGTAACTATGAAGAATGTCGGCATAGAATTAAGCAACTGTTGTGAGCGTGAATTGATTTTTTGTTTTATTTTACAACCTGAAAATTTGACATTTTCAACATATTTTGCAATCATGAACATGATGATTTTATACCGGTAGTCAAACTTTGATTCGGACATTCTATGCAGTTTTGTAATCATGAAAAGGAAGGGTATCAGTGAATGATGCGAGCGCAAAGCGCGAGCTGAAATGACTTGAAAATTAAATATTGTTAATGTTTTTTCATTAAAACAAACTCAGTTTCTGCATCTGTAATTGAACAAGCTGTGTATCTCAATAAACATTAATGCGAGCGCAAAGCACGAGCTGAAAATTTTTGATATTTTTACTCAAAAACTTAACGTTTTTACATGTTTCTACAATAAAACAACTCATTTTCTGCATCTGTAATTGAACGAGCTGTGTATCTCAATATTAAGCATAATGCCAGGCGCGTGTTGAAAATTTTGGAAATGTTTCTACATTAAAACAAATTCAGTTTCTGCATCTGTAATTGAACGAGCGCTCCCAAAATTCCATAATCTTTTACGTCCACATGGCAGAAAACGAAAGGTCTCTAATGTTTGGTTAGCCCAGAGAAACAAACTTGATCGAGTGTGATATTCTATCACCTGACTTCACAATTTAACAATAATTTAGCTTTAGCTTTGTAATTCACATGCAATTCAGTTTGTTAACTGCAATATGTGGAGAATTTTAATAAATACCATTTATCTATCATCTATCTATCATCTAAAACATGGCAGAATTGAACACTTTCAAATATGTTTATTTTCTGGTAGGGTTCACTAACTTTTTAGCACCACTGTACACCAGAAGGTGGTCTGTACTCAAAAAGAGGGAGAAGTAGAAATCTGCTTGCCCCCAGATGATGTATTAAATCCAATCACTTCTCTAGACATCATTTTCACCAGCCATCCTGGGGCTGGTATTATCATTGCATGATATTTCAATAGATATTGAAAATATTATTTTAATGTTCTGGTAATCTTTTTTTCTTTCTTTTCATGCAGGCTACTCAACTAAGATCTGTGGATAACTTGTCGGTTGTTCTCAACCATATCAGTGATGTAGATTTACACCAAGAGAAGGTAAGACTAATTTTGTGGTTAATTAACTAATTTATTTATTTACTAGGTAATTTATTGGGTAATTTATAGAGTACCGAAGCAATGACGTCAGTTGCCATGGTGTCTTGGCGACCTGGTTCTAAACAAAAGCTGTTTGTAAGTTAGGAACGACTTTAAGAATGACTGGTGATCCTTTCACGATTTATTATACCATTTACCACAAGTAAGGATCACCAGTCGTTCTTGAAGTCTCTTTATTTACGAACAGGTTTATGAAATAGCACCCTGTTATGACTCTCAGAATGATGGTAACAAACAGGGACAAAACACATCAGCAATTTTGCAAATACAAAATGTATACCTGTATAGGCGATTGTCGGCTGCGACTCTGTTTAGAACCAGCCGGTTTGTTGTCATGACATAGTGACGTCACACTTCGGTACTCTATTGGTGTATGGACTACAAGTTTGCAAAGCCAACAGCTGCATACATTTATCAAATAGTTATATGAACATCCATGCCTAAACCACCAATATGAAAGTTGAATGCTCCATAATTTAGAAAGTGCAAAACCTTTTATTTTTGTCAGATTGTTTTGTTTTGCATTCATCACCTTTTCTACATTGTGTAGAAATAGAATAGTCAATGGAAAATAACATCGTTTTGAATTGTATTGTATCAATTGTTCCTATATCTTCAATCAGAACTTGACTTTTAAAACTCAGGGCTTTGTTTTTAAGATATGGGATGTAACTGACCATGAATGTTCTGTTTGGATGAAATTTTGCCAAATTTACTGTATAATAAAATTATGATAATTGGTTCAACTTTTAGCGAATCACACTCTTGTGTTATGCAACTTAATGCAAGTTACATTTTCAAATGGCAATTGAATCAAAATTAAAATCAAGAGGAGGAAATCTACTGGTAACAAACAAATAAGCATTAAAGTAGATGGAGTTGAAATAAAACAAAGGCAGTGTACACAGTTTCTAGGTGTGTATGTTAATCAGAAACTAGACTGGAGTGATCATGTCACTCATATTGTTACCAAAATTTCTAGAAATATTGGTGTATTATATAGGGTAAAAACATTTGTTAATGATAGGATATTATTGATGATATACAATACTCTTGTACTGCCACATATTTCATATTGTAATGTTCTTTGGGCTACATCTAAAGTGTCAACTACCAATATATTTCTCCTGCAAAAGAAAGCAGTTCGCATATGTACTGGGTCTGGTTTACAGAGACCATACAAATCCCTTATTTGTAAAGCTGAAGTGCTTGAAGGTAGAAGATATAAATTTTTTGCAAACTGCCTTATTTATGTTTCGTTTTAATGCCAATATGCTACCTGACTCATTTTCTTCAATGTTTCAGCCTAACAGCACTGTCCATTCATATACATGTAGCACAAGACAGTCATCGAACATACATTTGGTTAATCCCTGCACCGCATTAGCTCATAAATCAATCAGACACCGTGGTTCAGATGTTTGGAATTCTCTTCCACATAATATTCGAAATTTGAAAACCTCACATTCTTTTAAATTGGCTGTAAAGCACAATCTCCTTTCAAAATTACAGAATCTGTAAAGTGCTAGTAACGTACATGTATACATGTATTTTGTTTTCTTTCTTCTATTTGTAACTGAAGATTAAGAATTTAACTTTGTTGAATTACTATACCATATATTCATAACAATTTGAAACTTAATTGTTATATCTCGGCAGTCTATCACTTTTACATTCTTCTCTTTCTTTCCTCTCTTCCTTATTCTTACATTTTTATTTTGTTTTCTTGGATGCAAAACCAGTTTAAAGGTGCTTCAACCAATCAAGCTTTTAGCTTATGTTGTAACACCTTTGTATGTTCATTATTTACTTGTGTTTCATATATATTTATATATTATCTGTGTATTCTTTTACATTGTACATTGTGAACATGCATGAATAAATAAATAAATAAATAAATGAATTTTAGCATGACATATCAAGATGTTTCAAAATAAAATCCAGAAAATTTTATCTAAATTTGGCGAGTATCTTCAAACAAATTGAAATACCTCCTATGGTACAAAAATGACTGTAAATGCAAAATTTTTGTTTGACAATTTGTATTTTCAATTATTTGATTGAAATAAAAAGGAAATACAGGTCTGTAATATAAGATTTTCAAGTAATTGAATAAACTTACATGTTGAAATTTCGTATAAATGTCACAGTCCAGTCAGGGTCCTTAATCTATATCCTACATTCAGCTTACAATAAAATCCAGAAAATTTGATCGAAATTTGGTAAGTATCTTCAAACTAAACAAATTTACATACCTCCTACAAAAATGACTGTAAATTCAAAATTTTTGTTTGACAATCCATATTTTCAATAATTTGATTGAAATAACAAGAAAATACAGGTCTGCAATGTAAGATTTTCAAGTAATTAAATAAACTTAACAAGTTGAAATTTTGTATGAATGTCACAGTCCAGTCAAGGTCTTTAATCTATATTCTACATTCAGGTTACAATCAGTGTATCCATGTCGTTTGTTAGATGTCAACATTCTCCACATTAATTATCATCATTCTATCTGTTAAAGGTTCATGACCTTGTTGAATTCAGGCAGCTGTTGTCTAGCTAGGATGTCGTATGTTTATACCATTAGACATTGTTTATCTAAAGTCAAGTTCATACAGGTCATTGGTTTTATGAAAGCCTGGAAATTATAAAGATTATGTTTGGAAAAGAAAGACAGATAACTTGTCAAGTTTGTGTGGAAAAATAACGGAAAATCACTTTTCGAAGATAGTTTGGGGAAAAAGCGTAAATTTTATCTTAATCAACATGTCAAACCACCAATTTGAGTCTTGTCGTAATTTCTGAAATAAAAACAATTTTTCTTCGTAATGACAATTACAAAGAAATTTCAGTCTGGTCTAATTTCAATTTCTCATATTTTTCTGCTTTCTCATAAATAAATAATTCTATTATCAGGGTCTTGTTCTCTTTGGAAATCCAGTGAGGAAGTATGATAAAGAAAAATTGTATGCAAAATTTCTTAATAAAATCCAATTGAAAAAAGGCTAATTTCATCTCAAATCATTCTGTTTTATTCAATCTTTTCAAATCAAATCAATGAATACAGATCATACATGGACAACAATGATATTGTGTGCAGTTTCAGTGATTAGGATGCCATAAAAGCAAAAGCTAGGTCAGTAGGGCACCCAAATAGAAAGGAATTTAATTTGAATCGAGGCAAATAATAAACTGGTAGATGCTTTATCATTGGGCCTCATTGAATGGTAATACAAATTTAAGAAAGATTAACCAATATTCACATTAATTTTTTTTCCTCTAGGAACAAGTTATTGATGACCTATGTAAGAAAATCATTGAAAGCAATTGGAAGTTAGCCTTGGACACCTGGAGAAATTTCACAAAGTCTGAACTCTGCCTGGACCCTCTTCCTGGAAAACTACCCTCCGCATCCTCCAAATACTTAGATGCCAAGACAGCACCAGAGGTTGGCATCAAGGACAAGAATGATGACAGTCGTGGAGAAGTGCCTCCTAAGGAATCATCTTTGAGTGAAGTGCCTCTAGCTGATACTCCATCTGAAGCAGTATCATCAGGAGGAGTTCCTCAAGGAGAATCGACAAGCTCTGCAAACCGTCCAACATTCCGAGTGACTTGTACACGCACAGGAGAGAAACACAAATTCAACTCTCGGGACATTGCCCCAGCGGTGGGTAGTTTAATCAATGAGACCTTTGGATGGCCTGTCAAGATGAAGGACTATGACATTGAGGTGGTGGTCAATATCCAGGAGGACTCGACCATGGTGTCCATAAGCTTGACCAAGGAATCCATGCACAGAAGGAACATTACTCACTTTGGTATAACAACTCTCAAGTCAACCATAGCATACTGCATGCTTCGGTTAGTGAAGTATTTCTTTTCTTGTATGAGAACCCCAAGTACCTGCCAAATTGAAAAGTTGTTTTTTTAGTTACTTTTGAAGGGAATGGTCAACTTTATCTTAGGATAGAATGTGATAAACTTCATGAGGGCTGACAAGCGACGTGATGGTGATTGAGGAAAGAGAGGGACCACATTCTTTTCTTTCCAGGTGTTGAATTTGTATAATTGTTAATGCACAGCTCGTTTTCTTACTATCATTTTGACAATTTGGGGCGATAGTGGCACATGCCTGTGAGTAAGGACATTATTCGTGGTTTTAATTCATCCTTGTTCTTTGGTTATCCCTAAATTCTCGTTTACTATTATAATCAATATTTTCCCTTTGAAACAGTTTTTGTCTCACCTGCATAGCAGAGTGAGACTATAGGCGCCGCTTTTCCGACGGCGACGGCGACGGCGGCGTCAACACCAAATCTTAACCTGAGGTTAAGTTTTTGTCTCACCTGCATAGCAGAGTGAGACTATAGGCGCCGCTTTTCCGACGGCGGCGGCGGCGGCGGCGGCGACGGCGGCGTCAACATCAAATCTTAACCTGAGGTTAAGTTTTTGAAATGACAGCATAACTTAGAAAGTATATGGACCTAGTTCATGAAACTTGGCCATAAGGTTAATCAAGTATTACTGAACATCCTGCCTGAGTTTCATGTCACATGACCAAGGTCAAAGGTCATTTAGGGTCAATGAACTTAGACCATGTTGGGGGAATCAACATCAAAATCTTAACCTAAGGTTAAGTTTTTGAAATGTCATCATAACTTAGAAAATATATGGACCTAGTTCATGAAACTTATACATAAGGTTAATCAAGTATCACTGAACATCCTGCATGAGTTTCACATCACATGACCAAGGTCAAAGGTCATTTAGGGTCAATGAACTTTGGCCGAATTGGGGGTATCTGTTGAATTACCATCATAACTTTGAAAGTTTATGGATCTGATTCATGAAACTTGGACATAATAGTAATCAAGTATTACTGAACATCCTGTGCAAGTTTCAGGTCACATGATCAAGGTCAAAGGTCATTTAGGGTCAATGAACTTTGGCCAAATTGGGGTATTTGTTGAATTACAGCCATAAATTTGAAAGTGTGTTGGTCTAGTTCATAAAACTTGGACATAATAGTAATCAAGTATCACTGAACATCCTGTGCGAGTTTCAGGTCACATGATCAAGTTCAAAGGTCATGTAAGGTCAAAGAACTTTGGCCACGTTGGGGGTATTTGTTGAATTGCCATCATATCTCTATAAGTGTATTGGTCTAGTTCATAAAACGTGGAAATAAGAGTAACCAAGTATCACTGAACATCTTGTGCGAGTTATAGTAGTTTTCAAAATCAGCACTGCTGCTATATTGAATCGCGTGATGCAGGTGAGACGGCCAGAGGCATTCCACTTGTTCCATACTTTATCTCACAACCAGAATATTTGTTTGTCTTATTGATCGAGATAAGAGCTTTAATTTAATAAAGTGTCTTTCTTTCTTCCTTCCTTCTTTCTTTCTCTATTTTTTCTCAGCATGTAGTGACACCCAGGCAGTGATATGTTCCATGAAATCACTGTTGTATAATTTTAATAAAAACATGGCTTGTACTGTTCACATTTTACTGGAAACATATGTTTTGTAAACAAAGTTGAGCTATAAGCTGCTTCGTTGGTTATGATAATGGTGTTTTACTGATTTCTTCTCCCCTCAGAATGGCTCAACCTCAACCAGGAGAAGTTATCATTGATCCTATGTGTGGTGTGGGTGGTATCCCTCTTGAGGTAAATATCTGAATAATATTGACTGGTCTTGAGGGGAATATTAACTATATTTCCCAATAGGAAAAATCATATTTTTCTGAGTCTTTTGATGAGGACAATTATAGTTCTTTTAAGGGCAACATTTTCTCATGTTCCCTAGAAGTAGATCCAGTCAATATATTTTTTACTGTAAACTCTAAGACATCAAGAGCAAAATCTTCGAATATTTTACCGTTTATAACATGGTAATCTTGTGTCTTGTTTATGTTGGGAGCTCTGAGCTATATCGTAGTGATATAATTATAAGGTCTCATCTCTTGGGACGTATCCATGCCGTTTGAGCATCATTGGCAGTATGACTTCATTATACATTTACATGTACCTTGAGTTAATACCTTGGATGTAGGCATTTAACGGTGAAAGCTTGTTTGACTTAGACCTCTCCTTTGACTTAGACCTACACGTCTTGTCAAAACTTGGGCAGTAATAATGACGAGCTCAGATGTATGATATGGGTAATAATATTTCATGTCTTTCTTTGTATACTACCCTACATGATGTCAGTTGGAGCTAGAGGGCTGCCTATCTCAGCAATCGTTTTTATATCGTCCCACTGTTTTGTGATCCAGCAAACTACTACCTCTATCATGAATTAACCCTTAAACAGGACCGTGTACAAACCTTGCAATAAACATTGTGCGCATGAAATCAGAAATAGTCCATATTATTGATTGAGTCGTTCTGATAGCGACAGGTTATCTTTATTATTCTTGTCCTCAACTTTTCATGAATAGAAATAATCTGCATTCGGTCTACATTCCCAAATTCATGAAAGAGGTGCACTTGGAGTAGAATAATCTTGAGATCATTTGTAATGAAAGTCTCTGTACAATTTATAATTTTCATCAATTTCCCACTTGAAGACATACTGAGGTTTTGTCTTCAGATAAATTATTATGTTGTGTTGTCGTTTGGATCTATTGCACTTAAACTTTCAACCAGTCTTAAATGAAGAAAACGCAATGCAGGATGTACAGTTCATATATACATTTATTGAACATTATAAATAAGTTGATGATGATGACAAATAATACAGGAACATGAGGAAGTCTGATGGTGACTATACTCTGAAGATGAAGATATACTCTGCAAACTGATGCATTATAAATGTAACTTTACTGGAGCTCTAAAACTCGATCTCTACTACTATCTGCATGCTGGAGCCAATCTCTGAGCAATCTGTAATAATCTAAACCCCAATCTCTATTCAATCTGATTTGGGTTTAGATGCGAACCCCTTTTATATTGGTCTGGTCAAGACTCTCTACAACCAAACAGGTTGACCAAAACATTCTGAATTGGGGGAGTGGACCTTTTAGTAAGAAACATGAAATGTAGTGAATAAAAAACCCATAAAATGTGTGTGCGTCAGAAGTTTAGCTGGAAGAAGAATGAGTAATACTTTCTTAAGAAAGTTGGAATTGGTAAACATATAGTCTCCTGTTATACTTCCTATAAAAGTATTGATATATTAATATATGTGAGATATGTCTTATCATCACATAACAATTTCCCAAATCACATTCCAAGCTAGTGAATGAATTTCTCTTACTTGGGCTGATGGAGAATTATAGATGAAAAGGCTTCTGGCATCTCAGAATTAATATTTTGGAATGCTGGAATTTTGGAATCTTGAGAATGAGCAAACTTAGGCTCATGGAGGATCACCTGATAATGCTGTGGTATAAAATATATTTGTAGAAATTATCAATCTCGAGATGCTTTTCATCCTGGCCCTTCTATCACCCGTGGCCTTGGCAGAGGAGTGATAGAAGGGCTATTATGAAAAGCACCAAGGGAGTGATGATTTCCACCATCATCTGAATACATAGTCCATATTTATTTTACATGCCTCATCGGCAGTGGCAAAGATCTGTCTAGATAGACTCAAAGGCTAGTGGTGTTACTATAGGACCATTAGTGAAACTTGTCTTAAGTTGATTCGCGAGATCTCTTAATAAACGCACTGCACTGCTGCTGGTCAGCCTCCACAGGACGGCACGGACCTGACCTAGCAGCAGGCAGCTGCTCATAGTTCTCGTCGTGGCCCTGCCCTCAAGGGTTCACCTGTTCTACCACATGAATGATAATAGAAATTGATAGCAAGTCAAAACCTAGAGAAAATGACAGACGGGACTATAACATGTCACATGATGTAGATTTGACCAATCAGTGATAGAATCTCAGTGTGAGGTATATAGTAATTCTTATGAAAAACAATGGAGTGTGTCATGAAGGATCTTGTTAGTGCTTTTCACTGACAAATTTTCATTGAGCCAATCAGATGCAATGTTTTCTAGTAGCTTATAACAATAGTCGGTGAAAGTGATTGACTTTGTGTTTCATGAAATGCTCATTGAGGACATCGCTGATGAGGATATTTGTCTTTTTCATAATGGAGGGTTACTGTAAAATTCTTAATTTTTATTTTCTATTTGTGTTACAGGGTTTGCTAGATTGGAAATCTTGTCATGTAGTCGCTGGAGATATGAATGACGTGGCTGTAGAGAGAACAAAAGCTAACTTAGATTCACTATCCGAAAGAAGGAGAAGTAATCGTATAGAAAGGTGAGAGGTTGTCAGAAAATAGTTGAGCATCAATGATGGGGTGATGATAAGAAGTTCTCCATCACTTACTTTCTTCAAATCGAAATTGAAGACATGTCTCTTTGATTATTAAAGAAAATTGCTGTGTACACATAGAACTAAGTAAAAAAGAGCTCTGAATAACCGCAGCTGAACATATACATGTACAAGCTGTGCTATATAAATTTATGTTTTTTATTATTATTATGATGATGATGACATTAGGCCAAAAGCATGAAAAGTAACAATTGCTTTTTCTAGTCTTGTGCCAGTCTTGTATGCTTGAATCAATATGCCTTAAAATAAGCAATTGCTTGTGAGAAAAAATTTTGTAACACAGGGTTGGATTCCAGTGTGACTGTTTGTTGAAACCAAAAGCAAGTGCTAGCTCATGGCGAGCAAAAAGGAATTTGAAGTAAATTCTCAATTTCGTGAGCAAAAGCATTGGGAATTGTTGATGAATTGTTCTTGACTTGAGCAATGCAAATGATTTTGAAATGAAATAGATAATGGTAATGGCGATGATGAGGATGGTGATGATGAAGATGGCGATGAAGATGGTGGTGATGATGATGGTGATGATTATAGTGATAATGATGGTGATGATGATGGCGATGATGATGGTGATGATGATGGTGATGATGATGATGAAGATGGTGATAATGATGATTGTGATGTAGAGGTCATAGGGAGGCAGTGTAGCTCAGTCGGTTAGAGCGCCTGTTCCGGAAAAGATCGTAGATCTCAACGTGCGTGGGTCCGAGTCCCGCAGCATGCCGGAAGACGTCTAACAAAAAAACTGATGCTAGCGTTGTGTGTTAACGTGCCTCACCGCTGTGTTCAGTGCGGGTGTGAATGCTGTTGGAAAACACTCCGTCCATCGGAAAGGACGCAAATGTTGGTCCCGTGTATAGGAGAGTCACAACCTATGCACGTTAAAACCAATACACTATTCGTCAAAGAGTAGGGTGTTCACCCGGTGTATTGCACCTGCCGGTCCCCGGTACTACAATACTGCAATAATCTTCAGGATTGAAGGAGGCAGTGTAGCTTGAAGAAGATGAAGAAGAAGGATGGTGATGATAATTATGTTTTTTATGGTGATGATGATGATGGTAAGGATAATGGTGATAATTAATCTTTGTTGCTTATCTTTGTTGCTCTAACAGACCTGATATTGAAAACGATGTTCTACAGTGGGATGTAACCAATCTACCTCTAAAATCTGCCTCAGTAGATGTCTTTGTCACAGATTTGGTGAGTTCACAACATTTCCTCAAATAGTGTGATTTTGAATTTTGGATATGCAATGATGTTTGCCTTTTTTTAAATTGAGATTGCATTCAGTATGGTTAAAGTATTATCCTTTATCCTCTTAAAGTTCAAGCCTACCCCAGCATAAAGTTGATTTAAAAAAGCAGATTGAAGTCAAACAAGCAGAACACTGAAGTTCATTGAAATGAACTATTCCATTATTACCTATACCGATTCCTCATAGATCATTTTTTATTGTGATCTTTTGGAGACCCTCTTTGAATTCTGAGATATTTTACATTTCCTAATCTTGTTTTATATGATAAAGTAAAAGAAAGGAGATAGTTTGTGACATCACTGGCTTATTCATTTACATACCGCCCATGAATGAGTAGAAGTTTTGTTTTATGGAAATACGATAATATTTCAAATTTCCATAAACTTTCCAATTTACTTCAGATTTTGATGAAATTTTAAATGGTCGTGAAGGTATTCTTGTCTGATTTGTCTCTCCTCGATTAAATCCACTTGCATTTTGGGTATACTTTGAGGTTTTAGAAATCTAATTCCTTAATCTGTATTTTCGTGAGACATGGGGTTTCTTCAAAGGGTTTGCATTAATTGCATATTTTTCACACCAACCTGATTGGATATACTAATGGGAATTTTGAACAGTGTAGATGCAACAATGATTTTGATTGGCTGATATATATTTTTGTCATTGAATGCTCTGGAGCCTAAGGCCCGTATTCTGAAGTCAGGTGTAACTTAGACCACGGTCTAACTCTGTGCTAAACCTATGGGGAACCAAAAATTAAATTATTTTTATATTGTACATTTCTTATGTTTACTATTTTGTTTCCTTTTGCTTCATAATGAGAACAAATATTCAGTTATCATTCCCAGACAATTATGAACAATTTGGGTGTCTTACAGTGGTGCTCAAAAGTTAGTGAACCCCGCCAGAATATGAATATATTTAAAGTGTCCAAGTTCTGCCATGTTTTAGATATATAGTTGTGAAGTCAGGTGATAAAGTATTACAGGCAATAAAGTTTGTTTATCTGGGCTTGCCGAGCATGGTAGTGTTGTTGTTTACATTCAACTCTTAGCATGAAGGAGCACACTTTCTGGTGGGGTTCACTTACTTTTGAGCACAACTGTATGACTTAATAAATTGAATGTGTACTGTTAGGGCTTTGTGCCCCAATTGGCTCTCCATGGTTAAACCACGACTTAAAACCTGGAGCGGTGATCTGAACATTGTCTTTTCTTCATATTTTATCTTTTCTCAGAGATATGACAAAATCGGTATTCTGGTGGGTGTCATAACTTGTTACAAAAATTGTCATAAATTCTGTCTCTTCTCTTTAGCGCGCACTAAAAATATGCGACTTTAAATGCACGTAATCCTTTTATACAAGCAAAAGATATGACAATAGTTATGACAGGGGGTACCAGTCACAAATTTTGTCATATCTTTCAGTACCAAATATCCCGATACCCTGCCGACTGAATGTCAAGCATATAATGATTTAGATTAGATTGTGGTATTAGTTTCACTCATCATCCATGACAATTTTCAAAATTATTTTTTCATGCTACAATTAGTAAGGCCCTACATATTAATTCCTTCTTTTTTTCTGTTTCCTTCTTTTTCTACTCCTCTTCTAAAATCCTTCACAGCTCCCTGTCTTTCTTTGTAATTAAGCGCATCAATATGTGCGTAGTTGCGCGATGCCAGCAACGGTATTGGGGATACACCCTACCTGCCACTGGGCCTTCCTATTGGCTAGAAGGACTCCCATTAGGAACTAACAGTGATTTTGATTGGTTTACTTCCGAATAGATGTGTGGAAACTTAGAGAGATATGACAGGGAAAAGACAATGTTCAGAATACCGATTTGTGACAATCATAGCGGTGTCAGATCTCAAAGAGAAATGAAAAAATTTATGACAGTGTTCCAGAATACCACCCCAGGGTTTGAATTAAACCCGAGTTCGGAATGCGGGCCTTAGTGTGTAATACATACACCTTCGAAATCAACGTGACTTTGCTGAATGACCTCTGGTTAACCCCGAAATACCATCATGAACTGCATCGATTACATCAAGGACTATTTCCTGTTGACATTTATAATGTCATTCATTCACAAATATCAATACATGCATGAAAGGAAATGCAGATAACGTCAGGTTCAATATTTATTTCTATTTCCCCATCTCACCCTTCTGTTGGGTTTTGTTTTTGTGTGGGCGTTGCGGTTTGAGTTTTGTTTGTTCAGGCAGAGGCATCTATCTATGGTTAGAAGCTTATTATTATTGCTTGTAATAGTTCATTTTCAAGTAGTGGTTTATAGATGGTATTTGATTTCCTGATTCGTATGATCCTTAAGTCAGGATCAGTTTTGGATTATAGTTTAAAGGTAAAAGACAGTAGTTGCAGCAAACAATTGTTTCACGAGAAAGTCTTTTAAATCAAGGTTAATTGTCAAAATATTATCGTACATCTAGATCTGGTACATTAATGTAAACTTATCTTTGTAAAACCATGAAATCTTAGCTCAAAACCGATAATCCTGATGATTACTAACATGGAAAAGCATATTTTGGACAGTATTATTAAATATTGCTTCATAAAATACCCAACATTTGATGGAATTCCATGCTTATTTTACACTTTGGTGGTCATTTTATTGGATTCTGTTCGAACTCATGTCAAGATTGTTACCACAACTGGTATAAGGGTGTTATAGTAGTTTAAAGGGCAAGTCCACCCCAATAAAAATTTGATTTGAATAAAAAGAGGAAAATCCAACAAGCATAACACTGAAAATTTCATGAAAATTTGATGTAAAATAAGCAAGTTAATGACATTTTATTAGTTTCACTTAATTTTACAAAACAGTTACATGTATATGCACATCCTGGTTGCTATGCAAATGAGGAGACTGATGATGTAACCCACTCACTATTTGTATTTTATTATCTGAAATATTCTAATTTTCTCCTCATTTATCATGAAGCAACGATTAATTCCTCCCTGAACATGTGGAATAAGCCTAGCTTAATACTATATGGTTCAGTCAAGTTGGTCCTTATTGTCAAATATGTAAAAAATGAAATATTGTATAATTCAAACAATATAAAGCAAAAGAAAAAGTGAGTGAGGGGCATCATCAACTGTCTCATTTGTATGTCACTGAGTTGTTCATATCTCTGTTTTGTGAAAAATAAGCAAAAATTTAAAAGGTCATAACTTATTTTACGTCCGATTTAGATGTAATTTTCAGCGTTGTGCTAGTTTGATTTTTCTCTATTCAAATCCTCTGTTGTGTTTTTCTGAGCTCTCAATTTTATGTAATGTTTAAGCCAAGTGTATATATGTCGGACTGTCAATATTTCCTTGTCATAGCAGGTTTCCATAGATTTGAAAATCAATTACCTTGTTTTATTAAGTTTGTTATAACAAAAGCTGGAATTCAATTACAAATTTGCTGTCAGCAAATCAAGTGATGTCATTTCAGTACCTAACAACTTTTTACTTTTAATGAAATGGGCTATTAATATTTCCTCTTAGTAAAGGAGTATCAATATATCATGGATTAACATTTTCTCTGATATTAGCAGTGCCCTGCAATGTGAAGAGATACAATTAATCTTAGAATTGATATAAAGGGGCCGTTATACCCGGACACTTTTGCCAGTGCATGTCGACGTCTGTGTGGCAAGCCGTTTTCTAGTTTCTTGAGTCAATTCATGATTTTAAGAATCCAGGTAAAAAATGGCTTGCCATACGTACGCTGACATTGCAGGTTAAAAGCTCAGGTGTGATAGTACAAGATTTATAGGAAGTTTCTTGTTACACGGATCAATTGTTTGATTGTTTACATTGTTTAAATCACAGTACATTTACATGTACCATATACATGTACCTTCATATCCAATATATATTCTTATTTTTCAATGAGATATATCATCACTCTTGTTTTAATGTGTTGTATCATAAAGATATATCAAATAAATCTCCTTTTTGCTTCCTCCTCATTTTCTATTGATGCCGACAGCCATTTGGAAAAAGGTAAGTTTAAGTCAAATATATTTATAATAATATGTCCATTCATATAGCGCAGTTACTATGTGCATATACTCAACTGCGCTTTGATACTTGGTATCACATTATTACTCCGGCTGTAGCTGAGCCGCCATATCAACACTAAAGGGTCAAGGAATAAATCCTACTGGGTACCCATTCACCTCACCTGGGTGGAGTGCAGCATTGTATAGGGGGTGTATCAATACAAAAGGAAACCCAACTTTTATGATTGTTTGAGAAAACTATCCAATCATGAAACGTGAACCGAGGCGATGGTGCAGGTGTCATCAACATTGAAATCGTAACCAAGGTTTTTGTGAAATATCATAACTAGAAATAATAATATGGCCTGTTTCTTGAAACTTGGACATAAGGGTAATCAAGTATTACTAATCATTTGGCATGATGAGTTGCAGGTCACATGATCAAGGACAAAAGGTCAATTAAATAAGAGTCAGTGGACGAGTTGACATGATTATTTTGGCTATTGAATTACAGGGTTTGGGTAATATAGAGTAGATGCATATGACCTAGATCTCTATCTGGTACTCTTCTTCCCTTTTTTTCTAAACAGAATTTTCCTCCTTTTTTCACTTTATGAAGAATCATGGGAGGGGGGGGGGTCACTCCATCCCTGTTGAGTATGATACACATTTCTATAAACCATGTTCAAGCTATATTTGGGCAGTGGGTTAATGGCTAATCTATGAATGTCTTCACCTGACCCATGCTTTCATCTTATGTATCGAAGGTATGCACGACATGTGAGAATGCGGGCCATTGTCCAACCTAGCAACAGTCCTGAATTATCCCATTCATTGAGGTTTAGTGTCCCACCATTATTAGCCATATTCCTGAAGGTGATGCACCTCTTCTGTATTCTGCATTTTCCTTTGAGTACTTTCAGTAGATAGACCCTTTTATGAATAGAAGAAATCCTTTTATGAACAGAAGAATACTAAGCATTGACATTCAAAGAACCAGCAGGTAGCTTTCTTGCATTTTTTTTAGCCATTGTAGGCTTGATGTTTGAATACCTTTTGTTAATTGGTCATGAATTCAAGTCTTTGTGAGGAGAGATGGATGCAATGAATTCCTGATATAATTATATTCATGAATGCATGATGAAAGATTCTCACTTTCCCTCTGCCTATTGGATGATATCACTAAAGTCTATTGTCACACATCATGTTTATGCATGAGATTTTAAAAGCTAACCCATGACGTGGTGGTTTCCTCTTTAACTGTCAAAAAGTTTGCTTGCCACTTGTTGGAGTATATAAGAAAGGCCTTGCTTGCTCATAGACTGGAGGCAGTGAGCAAGCAAGGCCAGTGTAGAGAGACACATCTAACGGAATGTGTGACTATTCATGTGATGATGATGATGTCATTACATGATGATGCACATCAACATAACAATAAACATGCACAACACAAGACTCTACAACATCATAACCCCAGCTAACCTTTATGCTGGCCTTGTTTATTATCTATTTATGTCAGCCCTTTTTTCTGGCTGGCATGAATAGGTGATAGTGTGCTAGTGGGCTGCGTTTTCAACTCAAAAGCAATTTATGCTAATTAGATTTGAATCTAATTATATGAGTGTCTTGCCTGCAAAACCAAGGTTATGTTTCATTACCTAAAATTTAAAAAGTATGTGAATATTTCATGTTACATTAGGCTAATCAAGTAACACTTATGTACATACCTGTGTTACAGGTTACATGGTGAAGGTCATTATAGTCAGGTCCAGATTTAAAAAAATGTGCTCAGAAAAAGTTCTTTAGGCATTTTGTGTTAATGCTGATTTATCAATCGTTTTAAGGTAATTCAGGAGTGCTGAATCCAAAAATACTGTTTGCCAAACTTGATTCCAACGTTTTCATTGTCAAATTGTCCAAAAAAAAATGGCGGCATTTTTAATGCGGTTACCCCTATTAAACAATTTCTACCGGTGATTATATTTCAGAAATGTGGGTCTATGCTATATTTTTGATACCCAGGGTTGCAAACATAAAGCATCCCATTGATTATAATATAGTCAGCCATCTTTAATTCCAAGATGGCTGCCGATTAAAGATGGCTGCCGTGATTCACAGCTGTTGACTGACTAATAAAAAGGCCAAATGTTTGATAATTTTTGGGAAATGCTGGCAAAATCACATAACTTTAACTCAGTGTTCGCCGATTTTTCCTTGCCTGCATAGCAGAAGCAAGACATTTGGACGTCACCTTTCCTACGGCGGCAATGACTTTGGCGGCGGTGAAGTCAACATCAAATCTTTATCGAGGCTATGGTTAAAATGTCCAGGGTACCTGGAAATCCAAGATGTCGTCCAAAACGGCAGTCGTTGGACTATCAACTCCAAAAAATTAAAGTAGATAATCTATTGCTTGCTGCAGTGTCAACAAATAAGTTTATATTAAGAAGCTTTCAAGGCAAAATTGCATCAGGACATGTTTACAAGATAGTCAGTGAGTGTGTCAGAGAATCCAAGACGACCTTTCAAAATGGCGTCAATAAAGGATATTGTAACTTTGAAATGGTCCAAAATGATATAATATTCACCTGGTAAACATAATTTTTGGGGTCTACCAAAAAGAAAAAATAATGGTTCCAAGGGAAGAAATATACATGTACATTGGAAAAGTTTCAAGGTTTGTCAGTGGACTGTTTCATACCATTGTAACTAATCCAAAAGTATTATTTAACCATTGAAACCATAGGGTAGACACCAAAATCATATCTCCCAGGTGAATTCTAAATGAACTATGTCCATTTTTAAGTAACAGCAGCCATCTTTGACTCCTTTTCTGAAGCCATCTTGGATATTTGGACATACAGGACCACTGACTGTCCTTGTAACTTATCCTAATGTACATGATGTATTGCTTGACCCTTTAAAGAAAAGGTAATACATCATAAACCCCAGGTAGATATTAAACAAAAGCTTTTAGGTAACAACAACCCATTAGACTCAATTTTTTGGAAACCATCTTTAATTTTTGGACATGGTGGACCACTGACTGTCCTTGCAACTTGCCCTTATGTATTACTTGACCCTTTAAACCATGGGTTAAACACCAACATCATATACCCCAGGCGGATATGAAACAATATGTCAGTTATTCGGTAACAACAGTCATTGTAAACTCCAATTTTGGAGGCCATCTTGGATTTTTGGACATACTGGGACCCCTGACTGTCCTTGTAACGTGTCCCGATGTAATATTTGACCCTTCGAACCACAGGTTATACACCAAAATCATATTCTCTAGGCGGTTATTAAACAAACTGTCGGCTTTAACATAACAACGGACATTTTGAGACTCCGTTTTTGGAAATCATCTTGGATTTTTGGACATACAGGACCACACTGTTAAAAAAAACCCTGATTTTACAGAGAAAAAAAAGAGAGAAGATTTTGCAGAAAGCAATAACAGAATCATTCTGTAAATTCATAAAAAGAGGAATTTTTCTGCAATTTAACAGAACAGGTCTGTTTAAAAAGGGGAAAATGGTGTTTTCTTTAAGGAAATTTGTAAGGTTCCATACACCAAATACCAATTCCTGTAAGATTACGCAATCTGGTAAGACTAC
Source organism: Lytechinus pictus (assembly GCF_037042905.1). Taxonomy (NCBI): domain Eukaryota; kingdom Metazoa; phylum Echinodermata; class Echinoidea; order Temnopleuroida; family Toxopneustidae; genus Lytechinus; species Lytechinus pictus. Next base: position 7,402,776 of record NC_087247.1, read on the forward strand.
AGATGTTCTCGAGACTCTGCTGCAGGAACTTCTTTTTAAGGATAAATTTTCTAACAGTGCACTGACTCTCCTTGTAACTTGTCCCAACGTATTACTTGACTATTTAAACCATCGATTAGACACCAACATCATATTTCCCAGGCAGATGTTTTTAGGGGTTTTAGACAACAGCCATTTTAGGCTCGGATTTTTAAAGCAATCTTGGATTTTTGGACATAGTGACTGACTCTCCTTGCAACTTGCCCCAAATTACTACTCGACCCTTAAAACCACCATTAAATATAACCCAAATTAAAGACACAAAAATATGTAACAGATAAACTGTGAAATTTTAGGCTTATGGCAGCCATTTTGGACGCCATCTTGGATAACCAGGTACCCTGGCGTGCTTATTTTCACTCTACCTGTATCAGTAGACCTTTTACCCCTACACCATTGAATGTGCATCAAAAATAGTTGTGTAAGGTGGATAAAGAGTTGGCTATGTTAATTTTCAGTGAATGGCTGCCATCTTAGACGCCATTTTGAAAATAACCACTTTCCTGGATGCGGATTTTGATAGATTTCTGAGATCACACAGTACGAAAAACATTTTTGTTGTAAGTTTCTGGGGTCAAAATAGAGCAAATAAGGGTGTAGAATAGCGGCCATATTGGTTTTGCCATTTTGAGGATTTTAGCATTAAATGCAAGGTTGGCAAACAACATATTTGGACTCAGCGCCCTCGAATTATGTTATACCACTTCTTAATTCAGCATTAACACAATTTGCCTAAGGCAGTGACATGAGTCTACTTTTCTCAAATCTTTTTATGGTATAAATGTTTTTTGAATTTTTATGATAATGTAGTGGTTATGGATGAATAACCACTAATAAAATGTTTTTTTTTCTTTGAAAAATTATTCATCTAGTTGTTTTAAAAAAATCAGCACTGCTGCTATATTAGATTGTGCCGAGTTGCCAACCCAATATTAATGAGATGTGTTCTGATGTAAATTCAGTGTTTACTTTCTGATTGAATGACTGAGCGAAAAATCTGATTGATATTACGTAACGGTTGGCATCTCTGGATTGTGTGATACAGGCGAGACTGTCGGAGCATGGTGTCCAATGTGATCACATAATCATGATAAAGGAAATTGTAATAAGTTAGGCTCTGAAATGTTTATGAATAATTTTGGCTATCATTGGACATCATTAATAGGGTTATTCCCCTAGTGTTCCTAGAGTGAGGAAGTTAAAAGATAGTATTTTAATTGTGACCTCAAACTGTTGGCGTAAGTCCTTATCTTAAAGTGCCAACCAGGAAATGGGAATAGAAATTTGATTCCAAATAATTTGTCAATTTTTATGTGTTTAAGCCTTGAAATTTTATATAACTATCAGCTTCCCTATTTAACGGGAAGTACATTGAAAGTTGAAGGGGTCAGTGTAAACATCAGTTTATTTTGCTTGGGAATACTCATTATGTAGATTGAACGTTTGACCCTAATTTTACCATATTTATGAAATTATACTGTGGCACATTGGGCTAAAAACTAAGAGGGGGCTTAAATTTTAACAGTATGCATTTTCTGAAGATTTACCCCCCCAAAAAAAAAAAAAACCAACCAACAAATATATTTATGGTTAGTAATTTGAATTTAGCAAATCGATTGGGGGAAAAAATAGGGTCCAATATTAAAGAAAAATTGAAGCAATTATGATGTCGAAAAATAATGTACAATGCAATGTTTTAACCATTCAATACATGTAGCTCCATGATTTAATAAAACTCTTTTCATCAAGTTTGGGTTGAGACGTTTTTTTTTATAATTTTTCAAAAGATTAACCAGTATCAGAATTTTGGCCTGAAACTCTAGTGTTAGATTGCTGGGAACTGTGGAAGGAGGTGCAAATTTCATGCTTGCCTTCAGCATCAGAGATTTGAGAGCCCTTTTTTGCTAGATACATGTATACCACTTGCACTCCCCCCTCCCTGATAAGTGACTTAGGAACTAAAATTCATCCTTTTGTTTTTATTATTACAGGCTTGGTAGCAGAAGGAATAACTGGTCTCTGTATCATAAATGCCTGGAGGAGATGGCCAGAGTTTGTCGGCCTGGTACTGGCCGTGCCGTGCTCTTAACGCAAGACAAGAAATGTATGGTTCAGGTTAGTTCAATCCAAAAGTTATCATTAAATGAAATTAAACAAATTTGAGCAATTGTTGAAAAGTATTTCCATCATTTGTTTTCATCAGTACACTACCATGTGAGTAGTAAAAAAATAACTTGACACCTCACAAATCTCAATTTTAAGGAAAAAATATGTCATAAACACATAGTTATGGCCTGAAAGAGTATCTTCTCCCAAATAATTGAATACCATATTTATGTGGTATGTGTTACGGTTGGATGATCAGGAGATATTCTTTGCAGTGATGTAAATTTTGATTTGTGACAAATTAAGGCATGACTGCAATGAACGAATCCAGATGTCAATGACGTCATACTCCTACAAGGTTTGCATTAAAACCAATTTCAAAGCACCTTTTCAATAAATTACGTTAGGATTGTTTATCAAATTTCATTGAAAAGGGATTTGCAAATATGTTTACTAACTCATGAAGTGGACATATCCTATAAATATGGTATCAAAATATTTGGGAGAACATACTCTTTGGACCATATATAATAATTATGTGTTCACAACATTTTTTCCTTAAATTGGGGATTTATGAGGTGTCATGGTGTTTTTTTTATACTCACACGGTAGTTTACTGATGTTTTGTATTAAGCCCAGGGGCGTTATTCTGAAAATCGTGTTAACTTTGGTGTTAAATATTGTATTACCGTATCTCTCTGATTAAACGCGCCGCTAACATACCCCCAAATTGATATTCTCATTTCGTGTTATCTTCAGCTCCTCCCACTCTGCATTTCGTGTTATCTTCAGCTCCTCCCACTCTGCATCTATTTAATCCAATCAAATCTCAATTTTAAGGAAAAAATATGTCATAAACACAGTTATGGCCTGAAAGAGTATCTTCTCCCAAATAATTTAATACCATATTTATGTGGTACATGTATGTGTCGGGCACATACCACGCATCGCGCATAATTTTTAGGGAAAAAAACAAGTTGCGTGCTTGGTGACACAAAACCTACATTGTGACATAATTTTGTAAGCGTATACAGCTAAATTAAAAGTTAGAGCTACATGTAGGTGAAGGGGTAATTGTGACAAGAGACCGAGGCTTCGATCGATTGTGGAGGGGGCAGAGGAGGATATCACCCCATAAAAATGTGGGGGGGGGGGCAAACATATCTATATGCCCCCAATCCAATAATTTTGAAAACTTGAAAAAAATAAATATGCAATGAATTTTTTTTTTTTAAACCTGACCCGGAAAAGTTATTTAACATTCAAAATTGTATTTTTTTGGTGCGCTCCGCAAATTTTCTTTATTTAGTGCGTAGAGCGATCACTTTTGCCCCCCCCCCCAAAAAAAAAAAAAACATATGCTAGTAGATTGACTGGCGGGAGATATAGATTAAGGATAACCTACAAGCATTAGAAATTTGTAATCATTGGAACTATAACCATTTAAAAAGGGTAAAAATTTTGTGAATATGATAGAGATGAGTTCCCCAATCCCATATTCTTAACAATTCAATGATTTTGATTGGTGTTAGTGCCTTTTTATACGCCCGTCTCGACGGGATGTATTATGGTATCATGTCCGTCTGTCCATCCATTAATTTTTCCTTGTAATCGCGATAACTTCAGTTTAACTTAACCTAGGCTCATATTATATGGTGTGTATGATACTAGCAATCCTATTGATTTTGAGGCCAGAAGGTCAAAGGTAAAGTCATCACCTTCTACTTTTTTTTACTTGACCAATAACTCCATTTTCTGTGTTATGTGCGTATTAAAGTTCAGCCATCGCCTTCCCCAACTTAACCCCTCCTTAACACCGCATGTGAGGGTTGCGCAGTGGTACCACTTGGGCCACATGATTTTCAGAAAACCAATCATGTTAGCTAACACTTTTTTTTTTGTGGCTAATACGGTTTTCAGAATACTGCCCCAGATTCGTCAGAGGTCAAAACCTTCTTGCCATTTCTTCATTTTAGCTTCCGTTTCGCTTTGAGTTTGCTTTCTCTTCATTATTTCCTTACGTTGTACAAGACAAAAATTCTGAGCTTGTCTTCAATACTCAGCACCATTTTTGATTTTTTCATTAATTTTGCCGTATTAGTTGATGTATTATTGTTGAGACATCTCCATCATGAGTGCAGTTGGAATTTACTCATTCAAATTAATAAAGGTATTATTCAAAATTATTCAAAGAAGGAAAGGAAACAAATTAGCATTGTTTCAATATTAAGATGATGTATTGTCAATTTAAATTTGTATTTTCGATTGAGATATAAACTTGGAGATTATCAGATATCCATACCAAAACCAACAAGAAGTTGCCAGGGAAGGTTCTTTGTAAATACCCTAAATAGTAATTTTGTCTTCAAAATGTAATACTGGCAAAAATTGAGTTTTTCCAAAAATTATTTATGACACCATTTCTTTGAAGTTTCACTGAAATTGTATAGTGTATATAGCTTGAGTGAACCCTGAACTTCAAACCTTGTTTATTTTGTTTCAAGACCCAGACTGGGCTCAAAGTGAAATTGACAAATCATAACAAGCCTGCCAACTACTACTTTTTGTCTCGCCACCAGAGGTGAAGGCGAGACTTATATTGTCCAAGTGGAAGTGCAAAAATAAAAATTGAATGATCTGTCTACGTACAATAACGCAGGCCATTAAGTTGATAAAGCCTTTTGTTGAAACCAGTTAATTTGAAATACTCATGCCATCGCAGGTTATCATGTAGATCACAGACAATCGCGTATACCCTAACATTCAAGAAAAGGACCCCCTGATTTCCCGAAACATGTCCAGTTTACCCGAGGATTTTTCACAAAACATAGACCCGACCTTTTTGGAATTTAGGGGGTCCTTTTCTCGAATGGTCGGGTTTTGCAATTGCCCGACCCGAAGTGGGTTGATTTTTTTTAATCTTAAATATTCGAAAAACAGAGTGCTCTTCCTTTTGGTTAATAAAAAATCTGGAAAAGGAGTAGTTGGCAGGCCTGTGATCACCTTCTGTATTCAATCAAGTATGAGGGTTATTACTTCACTTCGTAGACTGACCAAGTCATTACAGACTGTCAAAGGAACCAGGAATCACAGACTGAAAATTTCATGAAGGTCCCACATGTAGGGGGTCGGACGTACATATTTTATGGAATTGCCCCTCTGTAAAAATCTCAAAATGCATTGTAGGCGACTTATTGTTGATTTTGGGCTAGGCGACTTATTGTTGATTTTGGGCATGGCCACCTTTTTTTCCTCATCGAATGTCTCTTTGTTTCCCCATCATGCTACCCCACCAGACCCTGCAGCGGTGCCACCACATATGGCGCAAGAAACATGTCTACTTCATAAACCACGGAGGACTCAAGGCCTGCATCTATCTTCTCCAGAGGCCAAATGTTAAACAACGTCGGAACAAGACAGACGGACAAGATGGAGCAGTAGATGTAGACGAAGGAATGGATGAGAGTACAGAGCAAGATGATGAAATGCAAAGTTCTTAACTAAGGAGTCTGGCAACAAACAGAACATCCACCGGCACAGCTTGCTCGAGTGAAGACAGCGACGATGGTGATGGGGTAGATCACCCTGACGATGGTGATGGGGTAGATCACCCTGACGATAAGTTGGGTTTAATAAAGTCATTACATATATTAGTCAGGCATGATGTTCTCCCTACTGAATTCAGAAGTTATAGTAGGTTTCAAAGTCAGCACTGCTGCTATTGAAAATTCGTTTTCTTACTATGCAAGAGTTGCTAACCCCTCAATCCTTGGCTATTTTTCAGAGAAGAATATCGTGCCTGATTCGTGGGAAAAAATGTGAAATATGTAAAACATTTTATGACGTCATATGCGGGCAGCTTCCCCATATACCTTTCAATTATTGCTTAACACTAACTAGACCGGGCTTTTTGGCTGTTCTGGGGCTGGGGAGGGTTGATTCAACCCCCAATATATATAAATAATGAGATTTTATATGAATTTATGCATAAATCATACTTTTTGCTCTAATACACTAAATAAAGCTCCTAGATTTGGTGAAAATATTCTTTGTAGCATTCATCACAACCTCTTCTTTGAATTTGAAATAGATGTTTGCTCGATATGGTCATACAAATGCATCCCATGATATTTCAATTTTTTTGTGCTACATTGGTAAAATAAAAACACACACTTCAATCAAGGTGCATAGTACATTTATTCAATTAAATATTAGCATCACATCAGTTCCTAAAATACATACAATTTTGCTAGATAATTTAATAGGCGTAACTACTTCAAAATTTCAAGAGATATATAAAGCAGTTTTCATATAGGCCTACAATTAATTGGAACACCTTAGGAAATAAACTCATGGTTCAGTTTATATACATAGACCAGGCTTTTTTTTTTTACTGTTAATCTACAAGGCTGTATGGTAAAATAATAATATTTCATATGAATTATACTATATGCTCTAATCCACTAAATTTACTAAAAACTTTCTCATCAGATTTATTGCACAACCTTTTTGAAGCGGAATCGTGTACCCCAGCCTGTTAAGGGTTAAAACATGTTCCGCAGTTTATAACCTATGCCCAGTCATCCATTAGCTATAATTTCATACATGGCATGTTCAAAGTGGACGTAGCCTATGACGTCAATAAAATGCCTAGGGTTGACTAATGATTCAAAGATACTTTTAATAAGCCAACTTCTCAAATGAACTTAAATAACACACATTGCTTGTCCCAAGAAATTTCTAAACAAAATAATTTTTCCTTAGGACCGACATGTACTTGTTGTTCTGTGACAGACCGAAGGAGCCTGCACTAAGTGAGTTGTTGAGGGTATCTCTGCTTACTCGCTCGGAATGAAAGGAAGAACCAAATTCTTTGGGAGCTGTTGAGATGAAAAGGATTGATATGTCAATAAGAAGATGAATTTTGACGCCCACTACGCTGCCGGGAAAATTTTCTTTTTACAACAAAACTACCATCATCTTTAAAAAAGTGTTTACAACATCGAAAAACAACTGAGTGGCTCACAAAAATACGAGACTTTGTTGCATGCCCTAAAATAGCATTGCATATGAGAGTGACTGATTTTAATCCTAATTATTTCCTTTCATGAAATTCTACGTTATTTGGATTAAGTCAATCCTCCCTAGTTTGAAACAATTCCATAAATTGTAACCCCTGTAGATGAGTACTTTGTGAGTTTGTTTTATCTTCTGTTCATGTTAATAAACCATATGTTTTGCAACATTCACTATACTAGTCAACTCACCTGCTTGCAGATGTCTTTCAATGCTCTTATCCAATTCTAATCGAACCTGAAAATAGATTAAAATAGTAACAAGGGGCTGAACAAGTTGATATTTCAGGATAGGTCTAGACATCCAATTTTGGTGCATATTTTAAGATGTAAAGGTGTAAAAATAGCTATTGATACAGGTAAGAGTAAACCTAAAAATCTACAATTCATCGATTACTAATGTTTCTATTCAGTGGTGTTACGGGTCTAATAATGCATTATGACAGGTTGAGAGACATCCAGTATGTCATAAAATCCAAGATGGAGTCTAAAATGGATGCTTTTACTTACAAATGAACATAGCTGCCTGGGATATATGATTTTGGTGTCAGAACCATTGTCTAAAGGATCAAAGGACAGTCAGTGGTCCTGCATGGCCAAAAATCCAAAATGGAGTCTTAATTGACTGCTGTTACTGAAAATGTACATACTTCACCTGAGAGTTATGTGGTGTGTAAACCATGGTTTATAGAGCCAAATAATATATTGACACCCTCTAATTTGACATTTATTTTTTATGAATTTTTCAAAAGTGCCATTTTAACACACAAGTCTATGGGGAATGTTTTACGCGCGTGACACCTCCAGTATGTCCAAAAATCCAAGAATTGCGGTATCAACGCTTATTGGGGAAAACTGATCCTATGGTTTCAGGAGCAGGTAACAACAGGCATTTTTCAATAATTTTACCCCCTTGGATTTTTGCACAAAGCTGAACATCCTTGTTACTTATATTTGCCAATTCACTTCTCACAGGTGGATATGAAGTATGACCGTTTTTAAGTAAAAATAGCAAAATAGACAATTGCATATCATTGTGAAGGGTCCCAAAGTATAATTTGACTCGTGAAACTATAGACACCAAAATACTAGTAATATCTCTCACGCATCTTTGATTTTTGGACATACTGGACCACCGAGTGTCCTTTTATCTTCTCGTGATGTATTATTTGACCCTTGACACCACAATGGAAACAGAATTAAAGACTCTAACATAAGCAATAGAATTGTGGATTTTTTTTAGGCTTTGGCGGCCAATTTAGACGCATATTGGTCTGCTTATGAGGACTTTTAGTATGTTATTCTAGACATTTTCCTTTCTTAAGCCTATTTTGGACTAAGGGGAGGGGGAGGTACATGAGGTCCATTGACTGCAGGCACCTCGAGTAAAACCACTCGTGTTTTGCAGCGCGCATGTTGTATCTATACGTAATAATCAAAGACCAAGCTCACATTTTGCATTGAAATTCATAAATTTCATATGAAAAAGAATCTGTTTGTAGTTGTGATATAATGAATAATCTATTCAACTCGGCTACACCTAGTTTAATGGATCATTTCAACTTTCACCTCATGAAATATTCTGCCCATTACACTCCTAAACTCATTCCAATGGCATGGAGTCAGATTCACTGGCTTGACTATGGCATAAATGATAATTGCTAATAACCTTTTCTGTGATGGGATCCACACCAGTGACAGGGCTAGATGCTCTCCCTCTGGGCGATACCTTAGACGGTGTGAGGTCAAGACTGCTAGTTCTTGTATGCTTTGGTTTTTGCCTTTCCATGCTGGGGAGAGAATCAGTTAAAAATTGCAAGTATTGCATCAAAGTTTATGATAAATTGAACATTATTCGTAATCTGATTTAACTACATGGGTAGCAACATGCAATACATATCTGATGGACTGCTACGATTGATGTTATTGTGTATGACTGCTACGATGTCCAACTTTCTATGAACAAAATAATCATAATGATACAAATCTTTCTTCATGACAGTTTTGAGACAAGTGGCTGAAATGTCATGTGTTAAACCAGATGAATTTAGCTTTGAAAGTCCCCTTCCCATTGCAAAATAGTTATATAGAGACCATGTATGAAATGAAAACAGGTATCTTACGTCATTCTTGATGTGAGATCAACCAGTCTGTCCTGAGTCCTTTCTAAGTCAGCTCCAAGCCTTTCTCTAGTCTCAACCTCTCGACGATGAAGTTCCTGATCAAAGGATAAGATACAAAGAAGTTTCATATTGTGAAAAAGAAGAACAAGAGTTTTGCTAAGGCGAGCACATACATAAAACACCTGCCTGTAACCAGGATAGGTAGCCAATCATAATCAAGGACAGTTTATCGCAAATCTTTGTGAAACAGTTCCTATACCATGGCATCATAATGTTCAAATATTTGTTGCTAAAATGTGTTTTCTGATGCATTGTATTTAAAACTCGTTTTTTTTGCACAATAAAAGTAACTGAATTGAAATGTCACTAACCTTTAACCTTGCCACTTCTGTTTCCTGTGTTGTCTTTTGTGATTGCAGCTCATGAATGGTGGACCTAAGCTGACTTGTTTCTGTCTGTGAAAAAAACATGGTTTTGTCTACAGTTGCTTAATCTTGAACTTCATTTGTTAAATATTTTCTCTAACTCTGAAAAAAAAACACCCAGAAGACTACATTTTTACTCCTGGAAACAAAGGAACCAAAAGAAAGTAGACACTAACATGCTGAAATTACATAAATTTTAAATGGAACAAATCCTCCCAATAATAGAGAAATAGTTGGAAAAGCAAAACATACTGAAAAAGTATCCAATATCAGTAATTTAAAATGATTGAAACACATAGCTTTTGAGAGAGAGAGGAATGAAGCGACTCGTATGAAAGTCCACCCCAGAGAAATGTTGATTTGAAAATAGAGACCGAATTTGACTGAACCATATAATACTCCACATGGTCAGGGAGAAATTTATTTCATGTAATAAAACAACAATTGACAAGTAAAACACAAAAGAAATAGTGAGTGGATGACGTCATCAGTCTCTTCATTTGCATACCGAAAAGGATGTGCATATAACTGTTTTGTGAAATTAAGCGAAACTTTTTTTATTTTACATCTGATTTTGATGAAATTTTCAGTGTTATGCTTGGATTTTTCTCTTTTTATTCAAATCAACTTTTTGTTGGGGTGGACTTGTCCTTTAACCCTAAATAGACTGGGCTATTTTGATGCCTAAGAAGACTGGGGGGGGGGGGGGGGGGGGCTGATTCAGCCCCCCCCCCTATTATCTCGGCCGTCGAGTGCGCGATCGCGACGAAAATTGGCACGGGCATTACCCATGGCATAATCTCCAAGACTGTAGGATCAAATTTTCCGAAAAATCTTATAATTCATTAATTATGCTAATTTATGCGTAAAATCAAAGATTGGCTCTAATTAACTAAATAAGGCCTCTAAACTGCTAATTTTTTATTCACAGACTCTTTGAAGGATTCTGATCAAATGTAATTTTAAATAAATTCAATATCACAATTCTTTTCTTATGTATTTTATTGTTTTTAAAATTTCTTATGTATTTCCTTGTTTTTCGACTTTAACGGAAATCATCCGCTACATTATTTTGACCATAAACAAGATGAAATTAATTGAGTTTGATTAGTAAAATTGAAAATAATGATACATTTATGAATTTTGGCTAAAAACACAATTTGCATAGGATTTGTAGACAAATTCAAGTTTTTTAGCAATTTCGGGTCGACATGCACTTACAAAAAGTTGCGTAATTTTGGAACCACGTACCCGGGCGTCGCAAATTTGGTCTCAAAAGTTGCGCAAGACTTGAAAGAAAAAAGTCAAGGAACGGCGCGGCTCAAGCTTTTCGTGTTACAGATTTATCGCGAAAAATGTCGAGGGGGGGGGGCTGAATCAGCCCCCCCCCCCCAGTCTTTTTAGGGTTAAGGGCATTCTTGCATTTACACAACAAATAAATCTGATGTGCTACTAAATGCATTCCAGCATCAACTATTAAATTATTCTCTTTTTTTTCCTTTTTTACCTTAAGATTGGTTATGGTATCCTCTGATTCTCTCTTGGCTTCCTCTTCTCCCGATTGTCTGATCTGCTCCAGTCGATCTCGAGCTGCACTCTGAATGAAAAAAATAATGGATGTATTCACATATCCAGAAAGATTTAATAAGTCATGGATCGATGCTTACATGTACGATCATTTTGATTAAAACGCAGTAAACAGTGCCCATGACCAATAAGACCATGCATTTATATAGCTTAATTTGTACTTTGGCAAAAGGAAGCAAGTTACAAAAGTATAATTTGTTGTAAATGAGCAATGTGTGTTCATCATTTATATAGGTGTCAATGCAATTTAACAATTTTATCTTTCCATAAAACGATAATTTCTTCCCTAAAGTTTGCCTGAACGTGAAACAACGGGTATTTCAGAAACAACAATAACTCAAATTTGACTGATGTGTCACTTGCTTCCTTTTGCAATAGTTGGGCAGTGTACACAAGACTCGTTTTTGCGTTGGACATTCTCTCTGTTTATAACCTTCTAGACGTGAAGCTAAAACCACCTTTATTCAGTTGCTTCTTGTACCATGAGGACAAATTGAAGTTAGGAAGTACAGAACGTATGAAATTTAGTTCTGGTACCGAATTTGATTCATTTGACACTTACCTGCTGTTCCAGGTACGAATTTACTTGTTCCAATTTCTGGTTGATTTCGGACCGTGCCTGTTGATGGGAGAGGAAAGATGAATTGATATAAATTTAGATTTTCTAAAAATCTCTTACATGAGCATAATAGATAAAATCAGTCAGTCATTAAACCCGAGATGAAGCATCAACATTTTGGAAATATAGTTACAATAAAATTAATTTATACAAAAAAAAGAAAAGATCATTTGGTAAAGGACATGAATCAATCACACATTGGATCACAAAAATTCATCAAATAAAGATGGATACACTCTGACCAAGCATGCTGAAAACCCTTTGCTTACAATTTTTACTACATATTGTAATGCAAGATTTTGAAGTAAAAAAGGTGGAAAATATATCATTCAATATTCTTTGGCAAGATTTTGATATCTTAATTCACATTCTTTCAAAAATTTATTAATACAAGAAATGACATACTATTGTCTATTTGAGGCAGAGAATGTGACCTATTTATCATGTTTTAATCTCTATTTTTGCAGAAAATACATTTTCGCAATAAACTGCAACACAAAATCATTTTCATAGGTTTAGTGGAAGAGATCAATGACAAACATTAAAAGTATTACTATACAGGTTTAATCTCAATATGACATTAGACGTACCTTTGCATCAAGTTCTTGCTTATATCTTTCCAGCTCTCCCTTTTCAACATAGTTGTGCTGCATTGACATCTGAAAAGCAAAAGGCAATGTGATACAGAAACATGCACTGGTTAAAACAGCAAAAAGTTCTCAGTAACACAAAACAGCTATCAAAACGTCATCAACAGAAAGGCCTTTGCGGGCACAACATTTGTTTTATTGCAAGGTGACAAAAAGCTGTTGTTCAATAATGAGATTCCTAATAAAAGTTAGCATCAAATAGTTGCCTGGGTTTTGCGTACAAACCCATGGCATCGTAATGAACTCGTTATGACATCACAATGATTTAAGACAATTTGGGGGATTTGTTAAAATGTAAAAATACAGTAGTAAGGAAATGCATACACGTATAAAGCCAGAAAGTAAGTGATAGTCAACTATATTCATTAGATTTTATACAGAAATTGGAATGCCACAATCGGGCCCGTCTTACAAAGAGTTGCGATTGATCTGATCAATCGCAACTATGGAAAGCCAGCAAAGTCAACATGTGAAATGCATGTTTGTTCAAAAAATTTCTAGATATGAATGTATATCCATAAATTCATTGATTTCTTGACAATTTGGTGTGTTTTCCTTTGTTTACAAAGGACATTTTGCAAATTTCCTGTAGAAAAAATTATGACACTGATGGATTTCCATAGAGTTACGACTGATTGGATCAATCGTAACTCTTTGTAAGACGGAGCCCTGATGCATTCCAGAAAGCGTTCTTACAGGGTATATGACAAATTTATGGAAAGAAGAATAGTGCACAATGAAGACTACACAGACCTGAAATGAATTTGTTCTTGCTAAACCAGGAAGGGACTGATGTGTTAAAAGTAGCTAGAACAAGAGACAAAGATATGATCAGGTGTTATGAAATGGTGAAAATTTAGCAAGTAAATAAAAGATACTCAAGATAAAGCTAAGACGGAGCTGCCAACTATTGGAAGAGTAAAATTAGTATTTCTCTATTAACCTTTATTCTTTTTCATTTTGTCATTAATAATTCTCATGCAGCGCAGATGTTCAATTTTTTTGCTCTACAATGTACACGATACTAGACTAACTTTAAATGTGTAAGTCGTACTTCGAATCAGTTTTTATTCTAAATAGCTTTCATGAGTTTACATGCAACAGTAGGTTTTTTCCTACAAACGAAGCTCTTTTTGGCCCCAAATCATACTTTTGAAGAGGTCATATTATACTTTGCACAAGTCAAATACTTATTTTTTTGCACTGGTTGGCAGCTCTGCTCAAAGATTCTTGCATTGGAGGAATGGATTAACATAATGAAAGTTATGGTCAGGCATAGATTTATGAATGAAAATGTTTTGAGATGGAATGAGAGAGAGGTGGAGTTTGTACGGAGAGACAATGAAAGAGAGAGAAAGACAGATATCCATGTCCATAAGAAAATATGAAAACACATACACAGAGAAAAACCAAACCTTCAAAAATCTTACCTTAGTTTGAGACAATTCATCTTGCAATTTCCTTTTGGATCTCTCCAACTTGTCTTTATTCTGTTATAAAAAAACATACGTATAGTAATAGCCTAAATAATTGTATACATAAAAGTTTAAATGACTGGTGGATTAGAGTAGACAGAATGCCTGTCTCACTATTAATTTCAGAAACAGCTTGAATATACCGACAACTGGCTTCACAATTCACTGTTAAAACGGTTGCCCCTTCACAACAACGAAAAAAAAAAAGAGCACTTTGTTAGTTGATACAGTAATGAAACCCAATTTTCAAATTAAATTCAGCTACTATCCAACCCTAATGGCCCAAATGGGTTGGGTCTGGGGCATTAAACTGCATAAAAGACCTCCCAAAAGTCAAATAATTGCCTAAATCGAGGCATTATTTTGTTGTGTCGGTGCAAGAACACCCAAAACGTTTTCGCGCACTGGATTGCTGCAGAAACGGCGCCTTATGCAATGCACTTATGAGCACTGCTAAGGGCGTTTTTTGTGTGTGCGTGTGAGCATTGTGTGAAAGTGGTGTTAAGGGAGTTCTTGCACTGACAACAATTTCATACCAGAGTATGCAAAACGTTTCCATGTTCTATTATAGTTGAACATACTTCTGTATTCCCAAGAAATTTGGCTAAGGCAGAGTCACCGGTATGTATGCCTTTGGACAGATACTAATAATAATAAAATGTGATGCGCCAAATCCACTCTGCAGAGTGCCCAAGGGGCAGTAAAAGAAAAGACAGAGAGAGAGGACAGTACAAATACAGAGATAAATCAAGGAACAATTAAGAATAGGAAGCATTGAACAGATTTGCTTAAGGTAGCGTTTAAATGTTTCAATGGAAGTGCATTCACGGATAACCAGGGGAAGGTCATTCCAGTGAACAGGGCTAGCATGAGCAAAAGCCTGTGCCCCCCATGTCATAGCAGATTTGGGAACAACTAAGAAACCAGAGTTGGATGAACGAAGGGACCTGACAGGAGCGTATTTGATACTGCATAGTCGTGAAGAATAATTTACATGAAGTTTCCAATACAGTAAAGCATCTTACCTTCAATGCACTCTTGGATGAATTAATCTCTGAAAAAAATATATATATAATCAACTTTCAATTTATATCAATATAACAAAAATAGATACTGTTACTTTACCAAAAGCATAAAATATTAACATAACAGTACTAGATTTAGAAAGATTTAGAAAACTAAATTTGCCTTATTAAAGTCCATGGTCTATTTAATTTCTAACCACCTTTATGAATTTCATCCAGGCAAATTTTTCATTTTATTTTTGGGAGCTACTTTTCACAGCCTAATACTTAAATCTGTAACATTGGATAAATCACGGAAGTGGTTTACGGTACACCATGTGTCAAGTCTAGGAGGGACTGAGATAAAAGTGGATTGAAATGGAAAGGCGAGAAAGTGGAGGTTGGGAAGTCGAGTATTCTTTTCAAAATTATTGGATATGATTTAATATGGCAATGAATGGGTATTTTGGGGGCTCTTTTTCATTTTCCAGGGCCCTTTTGGGCATTTGGGAAGAAATCATCCCAAGCCCCAATAATTTCATCCATTGTAGCTCACCTTGTAGCAGTCGTCTATTGTCCTTCTCGAGGTCCATCCTCAGAAGATTCTCTCTCTCTAGCTGCTGATTCACATCTTCAAGCTGTAAAAAAAAAAAACAGCATAAATTGTCAACACCCTTATTAAAGTTGAATAAAAACTCTGTACAACCATGAACTAAAACCATTTTTTCAACTATAGGGTTTGGTAAAGTTGTTGTGAAGCTCTAGTTGTACGGTTTCCCAATGTAATCCTTTCCCCCTCCCTTCCCCCTCTCCAACTCTCTTCTCTTCACAATGTTCCTCCTTTAACTTCCCCTTGTTGCTTATCCCTTCACTTCATCAAATCCTTCCTCATTACCTGCTCCTTTCTTCTCTCTCCCACTCGCTGCCTTTTCCCTTCTCCCAACTCACTCTCCTGCCCCATCTCTTCAATAATAATAAAATAAATAATAGTTACATTTATATAGCGCTTACTACACTTTGTTTCTAAGCGCTTTATATTATTACCCTGGTCATCGGATCCTGACATGCCCGCACACAATGTATGCACTTTCTCCACTCCCTGGGGAGCATTCTAAGACTCAATTGTTAGGCATACTACAAAAGCTTTGGCATCCTACCGGGTGCCCATTGAACATCTGGGTGGTGATTGGCAAAGTGTGGATAACGCCTTGTCAATCCACACTTTGCCACTCTCTTCATGTTCCCTTCACGTCTCCTTCCTCCCATCCCTTGCACATACCACTTTCCTTCCATCGACTCTCACTTCCCTCCTTCCCTTTCCTAATTTTTTTTCTGCCCCTACTCTTACCTTCTCCTTTCCTTCCCTTCCCCCATCCCTCGTATGCACCCCTTTCCCTTCTTCCATGTCCTTATTTGGGCTGAATGGAAAGACCAAAGACTCACCTGTCTCCTGATGTTGGCCATAGTCCCGTCCATGTTAATTCTTTCTCTCTCAAACTCGGACTGCAGTGTGCTGATACGAAGCTCTGGGGCTTCCAGTTCCTGTTCGAAAAAGGAAAGTGTTCAACATTAGAGGCCGCCAACTCTAACATAGTGGGTTGGACAGTACATACACATAAGCCTTGAAAGATAATTCAATTTTATTCATTCTAGTGCGTGTGTGCAAAGAAAATTCAGGGAGGGGAGGAGGAAATCGTAAAGCCGTTCGTAAGTTACAAGCGACTTTGCATACAACTGGAGATTCTTTCTTAGGGGCTGAATTAACTAAAGCACGACAAAAACTCATTGAAAACTGAAATGCAATTCGGCTTTCACTTTTTCTAGACACCTGAGGTAGTGGACAGTCTAAGTAAACAAATTCATGAGGCAACTAAACCATGGCTATAACAATAACACCCCTTGTGACCAATGCATTTTGTTGATATTCCTTACCTTCAACTTTCTCCTCATGAGTTTCATCTTGGCCTTGGCCGAGTTTAGTTCCTGTTCCAATCTCCTATTCCTACACAACAACAAATAGAAATCAAGACATACAATGGGGTAGAAATTAATAAAAATTCACAAGGGATCCTTAGCACAAAGGTTAAGTGATTGATGGTAAAACTGATTTTGGGGAAAATTGATTACATTGCCAGTATTTACAATCAATATCAATTGCTAAGCTTGTGTCACAGGGATCAGGAGGACCAATAATGTTTGGGAATTACCATTCATTCATAACAGTTTGATACAATGAAAATAACATTAAATTTCCTATATTATCATTACACAACTAATATTTTAAACTCAATTTCAATTAATTTCATTTTCAACAGAAAAAAGTGAAGTGGTCGAAATAATTACAATGCACTTGTACAGACAATATAATTTGAGGCATGTACAATATATGATATTTTTCTATAAGTAAAACAAAACAGAGAATTATATATAAGCAAAATATCATAAACATAAAATAAAATTCTGAGAAAATGGAGGGATCCACTAAAAAGCAGCACTTGTATTGTGTGGACCCCTCTAAATAATTATTTTAAAATTGCCTACGAAGACGAACACAGAGGTGACAAAACAGAAAACAGCAGAACAAAAAATGGAAACACACACAAGGGATATGAAAATAAAAGGGAAAAGAGATATAGAAAGATAATAGAGCAGGACTTCAACGCGCGGAAAAAAGAAAAGAAAATATGTTACGGAGGCATGAAATTGTGAATTTAATGATATGATTATTCAAAATTTAGGAAATAATGACCTGTATGATTTTAGAAAATCATTTTTAAGTTTCTTTTTAAAAGAACGGAGGGATGGGCTTTAAATGATATCTTCAGTAAGGGAGTTCCAGAATCTCGAGCCATCATAAATGATTTTTTTAGCTAACAGTGTTCTAAAACGAGGTAAATGAAACTCGTTAGACTGTCTTGTAAGGTAATGATGAAATGAACGACTTTGAGGGAACATTAAATCAAATATGTGAGAAAGTGAATTATTATTATATTTAAACATGAATTGGCCTAAGTGAAACAGATAAAGATCATTTATTTTTAGCAGCTTGTTTTCAGCAAACACTACACTCAAAGCAAAAAAAAGGTCAACATAATACCAGTGTCACTTAACAGTCCTTGAACATAAAATGAAACCTATATGAATGATAATAATGGTGGCTACTTATATAGCGCACAGTATCACCTTTTGGTTCTCATGGTGCTTCAAGAAAGGAAAGGAAATGTACACATGAACAATAATTGAAGTAGAAATAATAATTTCTTTAACAATATTTCAAATACTTACTTTTCCACCTCAGAATCATACTTGATTTCAAGATTTTTCTTCAATTCTGAACCTTTTCTCATCTGTCTCCTTTCCTGCTCATCACAAAAAAAACAAACATAGAAAATGATCAATCAAAGCATGAATTATAACAAAATACCATGGAGGTAAAAAGAATGGAGTGACAATGATATGCAAATGGCTTCCAATTACTAAAGAAGTACAAAAGGAATACACAGGTAATGTAACCTTTGGTGGCAACCTGTGAGGCTGCTAGTTTCATGGAAAAATTGATTTGTGGCGAAAAGAAATAAGTGGGATATTCCCATTTTTATTCGAGCACAAACATAGATATTGAACACATGATGAAATATATATCAAAGGCGTATTATGTCCTGATATTGGGCGAAATATTGAATAATAACAGTTTCAAAATGTGATAAAACCGAATAATTTAAAATCACATTTTACAAAATTCAACACTATAAAAATCACATGATTAGTTTGTTGGAAGGTATCAATTTGTGATGCTATGTGTCAGAACTGCGGCCAGTCGAGTAATTTCAAATCATATATCAAGAAATATTGCAACATTTATTTTTGCTGTCCCCTGTAAAAGTGAGCAATGTGTCTGCTCATGTTATCCGACCAGAAGCAGCGTAAAGTAATTATCATTATAAAAGCATGTTTCCTTTTGTAATTTGCCTGTAATTCGGTAGTTAGGCAGGAATCTTTTGTCTACAATCTGCAATGAAACACATGTGTAACATATTTTATCATTGCAAAATCAAAGTGGCTATAAAGGGAAAGTGTTGGATGGTTCTCCATATCTTAAAACTCCTTGAAAATACACATTCTCATTTTGTTCATCCAAATCAAATGGACACAGATATCCAGCTTTTTTAACCTATCTGGGTCAACATCCTGTCATATAAATTTTCTAATTTTATCTATTTCTTGTGATATCTCATAATGTTTGCTGTACGGTGAAAGTTAAAAATCATATTCCCTTGTTTCTTAACGACCATCATATGTTAAATGATATAAATTCAATGATCATTATCTCACCTCTTCAACATCCGCTTGCATTCGTGCCTTCTCTTTCTCAAGCTGTGAAATCTGTTATAATGGTAAAAAATGCTGCATAATTTTAAAACCACATACCAGGGTGCTTCAAACTTTTTGAACTAGGTAATTCTTAATCACTACCTAATTTGAATGTGGGCTCTGTAAATTTCTGTAAGACAAAATTAATATCAGTAAACATTCATTGGTACTAGAAACTGGCTTACGTTTGTTTGTTCGTTTACTGTGTCTGATTATATGTATTGTTTTGAAAATAATATATGTAGCATTAGGGCAAATCTTATCTTACTTGTACTGCTGTTAATGTTGTAATGTGTATTTAAGTGTCTTATTGCAAATTGAAATAAATTCAATTGGATAAAATACTGACCCTTATCCCTATCCTTGACCTTGATTTGACCTCCGTTTCCCATAAGTCCTTGTGTTCTTCAGCCTCTTTTGCATAGATGTTTCTGGCAGCAAACTCCTCCTGATCATTGGATGGATTAGATTAGAAAAGAAGAAATCAAACAAAATAACATGCTTAATGAGGACTTTGTACTGTTTTCTGTATTAATTACAAGAAAGAAAAAGAACAGGGGAAAAAAAGAGTCTCACCTGATTTCGCGACCAATAAAATATGCAATATGAACAAAAACGTGACCTTTATCCCCATCATCCTCAACAACATACATAATTGATGAAGAAATAAATGGGCTCACATGTGGTATTACCCAAGTATGAGCAAGTTGAACAAAAACCATTTTTGTAACAGACCAACAATTAAGTATGATTTATTCTTCACATGATATCAATATGATATTCTGATTCAAATATATAAAGAATTTGAAAATAAGAAATCAAAATGGGAATAAAAAACATGAGTTCATAAAACTGTTCACAAGTTTGAACAACTGGTGACCCTTTCAACAGTGCTAAATCAAATTCTCCATCAGGCAAACTTGAAATTCTCATTGTTAACAATCATCTGAATGGAAAATTCAAATTTCTAGAAGATGCACTCCTTTTAATTAAAACAGGGAATGTACTCATTTAGCACAAGTACAGGTCACTGCTCATGGATACATTGGTGCACCTCTGGTCATTTATCTATTAGTAATAATCAGCACCAAATAAAAACTTTTTAGGAAACCCATCCTTTACACTTGTGAGTACTTTAACTCTCATTTCCACTCTAGTGTAAACTCAATCTGATTTTCTCTTTTTTTTTTTTTACATAGAGTAGCACAATTCTAATTGAAGGCCCTTCATGGAAGGATAGACTGCCAGCAATCAGAACTGATATAACGTGAAAAATCTTTTTAAAAGACATAAATACATGTGTAGATGGATCTAAACTTACATTGAGTTTGCCTTCGATTTGCAGATTACTTGTCTTTAAAGTTGTTACTAGAGCTTCAAGACCACTGCGAATCTGAATGAACCAAAAGGTAAAGAGATATATTGAGACAAATTTACTGATAATTGACATTACCATTCATGAACATCATTTGTTCTGATGGTTTTATTTTCAGATCATCCCCACTTGGTCAACTATCAATTTGGTCCAACCTTCCCTTATTCTGATGACCTAATGTTTACTTTGTCTGCTTATTATTTTGCACTTTGTCAAATCAACATTTGGATCACAAAATGGTTATGTGCTTATTAATTACGCACTTTGTCAAATAAACATTTGGATCACAAAATGATATACCAAACGTGACCAGCCACCCCTAAGTCGCCAGGGAAGGTTCTCTCTCTTTAAAAAAGCCAAATAAAAAAAATTAGCTTATCTTAAGAATGATTTCTTCTTTATGCTGTAAAGTTGATTAGAAGACAATTGTTTCACACAAGTCTTTGTGGACTGCTTGGAAATTTACTTGAAATTGCACAGTGTGCACGGTTACAGCCCGATAGACCGCGGGTCCGATAGCCCGCGGGTCCGATAGACCGCGGGTCCGATAGCCCGCGGGTCCGATAGACCGCGGTGTGTGTAAAATTATGGTCAGGATATAGTGAGATCCAATGCCATGAAGAGGTCAAAAGACCAATGATACCAGTCCATTGGGGTTCTATAACGATGACCCAAAGGACAATCGCTCCCTGACATCTACTTCAAGGAAAATATTATCCCCATATTTTATCGTCAGGGACTGTTACCCCCCCGGAAATGAGGGCACCAAGTTAAAAAAAATAAATGAAATGGGGGGGGGGGTAGACGTCAAAGAAAATCTGATATTTCATTCTTAAAAACAAATTGAGGTATCTCACAAGGCCTAAATAAATAATGAGAACGCGAAGCGCGATCTGATTTTTTTTTTTAGATTTATCATGTATTATATCCTGAAAGCCTAAGTCAGGGGCGGACCCAGCTTCCGCCATTAGGGGGAGGGGCCATTTTTTCACCCATATTTTCCCCGATCGGCCGCTCAAAGTTGATTTTTTTTTTTGTTTCTTTGAAGGGGTTGTCCCAGTGCCGTAATGAGCCAACAATTTCGAGGGGGCTCGATATGGTGTATCGCATAAAATTAATAAGAAGTTGCCAGTGAGCGAAGCGAGCAAGCAAATATGCTGACATTTTTATTACAAAAATACAAGGTTGTGATAGATTTTGACATCATATTTGGAAAATAATATTATATTTCATCCTAATCCCTTTCCTTTTCTCTCTATTTTTTTTTTTTTTTGGGGGGGGGGGGGCAAAACACCCATGTCCTAACAGTCATTTCCTAGCTTTACTTTATAAGCAACATAAATGTGTAATAATCTCTTAAGCCCTATGTAATCTAAAAATGAAATTTCATGTATTTTGTCCTGAAAATTGAACATTTTGGGCAATGTTTGTGAACCTGAACAGCGTATATAACTAGATAATTACCACGAGCGCGAAGCCGAGCAGAAATGTTAAATATTCGTTCTGGCCTGGTCGAAAAGGGACATGTTAAGGATGTTTTGCAGTTAGCCATTAAGACGATACATATTTCAACGATTAAATAATGCGAGCGCGAAGCGCGAGCTGAACATTTTTGATATTCCAACCTAAAAAGATTAAATTTCAAATCCCCCAATGGGACATTCGATTCATGTTTGTCAATCATGAAAAAGGATGGGTAATTTTTGGTATCTTCCTACAATAATAATGCGAGCGCAAAGCGCGAGCAAATTTTTTTTGATATTCTGATTCGAAACTGGATAATTTTAGCACGTTTTGAATAAGATCAAGCTTTGTATCCTAAAAACATGTGTGCGCGTGTTTTAGAGTTAGACAGAATCCTGGCAATCTGAATACATTTCATTTTTCATCATAAAAATCAATAATGCGAGCGCAGAGCCCGAGCTGAAAATAATATTTGAAATTCCGATATGAAAAGGGTCAATTTAAGCACTGTTTACAGCACTGTGTATATAGGGAAATATGATAGCACTATATAAATAATGCGAGCGCGAAACGCGAGCTGATATTTTATTATTTATTTGACCTAGGATCGAGACATTTTAGGCCTAAGGACATTTTGTCATCATATAAGAATGATGACTATCTTCTCTTTGTTTTCCTAAAAATTTATTTCTGAAAAAGGGACAATTTAGTTATGATGAATTTATACAAATTTTATTTCATATTTATTAATCTGTTAAGCCTAATGAGTGTGTGAAATTTGTTGACAGTGCATGAGGCCTGAAAACTGGATATTTTCAGTATTTTTGTAATCATGAATAGGATTCATTGGTTGATATATTTTTAGCAAATAATGCGAGCGCAAATCGCGATCTGGATATTTCTTTTAATGGGGGGATTTAAGTAGTTTGTTATAAAATTAATATATAGGTATACATAACTCACCAATCAAAACGCGAGCGCACAGCGCTAGCTCATAGGCCTTTATTATTTTTTTTTATAATCGAGACACCTGAAAAGGTATATTTAGAGAATCTTATATGAAATATAAAAAGACAATACATAGGCCTATACTTGGCATATAGTGCGAGCGCACAAAATGTTGCAAATGTTGATTCAAACCATAAAACGGACATTTTCCAGAGCACTTAAAACATAAATTGGTAAATAAAATAATGAAAGATCGATGTCCGAGCTGAATTATGTTTTGTATATTGATATCAAAACTTGATATTTTAAACTACATATCAGCCTATTGAGCTGTATTTATATACTGACTTAAGAAGGACTAAGGTATAATTCCTATTCTAATTGCTTGTCCTTTTCTCTTCCTTTTTTCTGTTTCTTACCCCTTTTTGCGCCACCGTGGGGGGGGGGGGGGGGCAAAATCTTTGCCCCCTGGATCGACCTATGTATGTTGACTTGAAAAACACTAACACTTACATGTGGGATTGAAGCAGAGGATGCATACCTCATTAATCAAATATTGCGAGCGCGTAGCGCGAGTTAAATTTGACAATAACCCTTTTTTGTGACCCTGAACAGGGTATCTATCTCGCTAAACAGACTTAAAACTCGAAAACATTTTTTTTTCTGTTTTCGTAAAAACGGGATATTTTAATTCAGCCGCATTAATTGAAGTTTTTTGGCAGGACATAAATTTTACTATAAACAGGCAATGTTGCGTCCCCGGTCGAAAATGAATTTGCATGAAGCCCTCTAAGTTCAAGGTCAATTTGGCGCCCTCGGTTGAACATAAACTTGGCGCCCCCATCATGTGAAATATAACTTTGCCCTCCCTCCCCTCTCTGAAACATGTATTTGTCGCATTATGGTCAAAATTCAAATTAGCGCTCCCCTAGTTCGAACATCAATTTGGTGCCCCGCTAGATCGAACATCAATTCGGCGCCCCATAGTTCGAACGTCATTTTGGCGCCATCAAATCGACGTCCAGGTCAACATCTCCCTCTTCCGTTTCCCATCTCCTTTTCTTTCTTTTTTCTTTCTTTTATCCTCATTCCCCTTCCTTCCTTTCTCTTTCTTTCTTTCTCTCTTTCTTTCCCCCTCTTCTTTCCCCCCTTTCTTCTCTTTCCCCCATCTTTTCTTTCCCCCTTTTCTTATCTTTTTGCTGTCTTTTCTTTCCCTCTTTTCTCGTTTTTCCTCTCTTCCCACTTACTCTTTCTCTTTTTTCTTCTTCTTTTCCCCCTTTTCCTTACTCCGTTCTTTTCTTTTCCCTCTTCCACTTTTTTTCTCTTTTCCCCTTTACTTCTCCCTTTTTCTTTTTCTTTCCTTCTCCCTTTTTTCTCTTTTAATATTTTTTCTTCTCTCTCTCCCCTTCCTCCCTCTCTCTCTTTCTTCTCTTCTTCCCCTCTTCCTCTCTCTCTCTTTTTTCTTATCTTTCTTCCCATCTTCCTCTCTATTTAAATATTCTTCTCTTCGTTCCTCTTTTTTTCCTTCTTTCTCCTTTCTTTTCTTTTCTTCCTTTTCTCTTTTCTTTTCTTCCTTTTCCCTCTTCTTTCCCCTTTTCTTCTCCCTTTTTTCTTTGTCTTTCCTTTCCCCTTTTTCTTCTCTTCCTTTCTCCTTCTTACTCTCTTTTCTATTCTCTTCTTTTCCCATCTTCCTCTTTCTTTTTTTATTCTCTCCCTTTTCCCCTCTTCCCCCTCTTTTTTTTGAGCTGGGGGTGGGGGGGGGGGTGAGGCAGTTCCCCCTCGGTCCTCCATGGATCCGCACCTGATAGAACCCCATGGCCTCGTATCATTTGACCTTTGGACCTCTCGATGACATTTGATATATCTGATCATAATTTTACACACACTGCGGACTATCGGACCCGCGGTCTATCGGACCCGCGGACTATCGGACCCGCGGTCTATCGGGATGTCCCCGTGTGCACTCATGCTTTAGTGAACACAATCTTCGAACGTTGTTTTCTCCTTTTTTCTGAAGCCTTTGTTTCTTCTGCATTCAATCACGTATTACAGTGGGTAATTGTTGATCAATCTTTAATAAATCATTTTAAAGCTATGGCTGTGCTTTTTTAAACTTCCGGTAGAATAAACTCTTAAAATTCATTTTGGGCGACTTGTTTATGGTTTTGGGGTGGCTGGTCACAAATGGTAAATGAAACGGAATGGTAAGTAGACAAACAAGGATTAGACCGAGGGACATGGAAAGTAGACCAAGTGCAATTTACCAACAATAGAAGAGGGTAAAGAGCGGTTCAACACCCCTGGAATTTGCAATAAAAAAATCTGTAATTTGGCATGAACAGCAGAAGGAAAATCAGCTCTCCTTCCAAAAATATTAACATTCCGTACCCTCCACCCCCTTAAAATATCAATTATAACATGAAAAAAATTAATTGCATGGGTTTAAATGCATTGCATATTAGGTATGTATTAACAAATCCATTATTTTTAAAAGAAAGTAGTTTAATGAACTAATATTATACATCCATGTTATCATTGTATTGTAAAATAAAATGCTCATGTCAAGTGAATGAAGTTTGTTAATAAATTCAAATTCAATTCATCCAACAAAATATTCAAGATCAGTATAGAGTGCGTCAAATCAAGTTTTCCCCGATCCATCAATATCAATTGATGTATTACCTTTTGAGATTCTTGGAGATCAGTTTTGAGACCCTCACTTCGCTCTTCAAGCTGCTTCACAACGATCTCAAGACGAGAGTTTTCAGCCTCAAAATGACGAAGTCTTTCCTCAAGCTCACTCTGATAAAAAAAAGGAATTCATTACAGTTGGAGAGTAGAACGAGGAGGTAATACAGATAGCAGCTGCTTAAACATTTCTTTAATATCGCAAACTAAAATGGGACAGATGGATGACCCGAAAACATGCCTCGAGTGGCATAAAACTAGTTACTTGGTCCACAAGAAAAAATATCCATCTATGAAATACTTCTCTCTATAAAATGCATGCATTTCAATAAAGGTTGTTCTTAACAGCATGGAAGCTTACCACCAGACATTACATTTAGATTCTTTCTAAGTACTGAAGTGTATTCATTACAAACAGATTAAGAGCATACCCATTCTTTGAATGACTTAGCAACAGCACTATTCATGAATTTCTACTTATTCAAAAACCTATTCTGAAGAACATTCACTGTGTATATTGTCAAGGTGCAGATATGCACCATTGTTGCCAAACAACAAAAATGCAGCATCTACAATACAGTCCAACATCCATTGAGATGATAATTTGAAAGGTTCACATGAAAGACCATCTGGTTTACCAAGCTTCCTTTTTTTCTTGAGAGACAATGCATCATTATTACTATATCTGTATACATTTACATTATTGGTAACCAGGCTTGGAATTCTTTCTTTTGGCCACCCCTACCCTCTGTATCCATCAAATCTGAATATGCATGAGGAACTTGAATAGTCTGATATTTCATTGGTCACCTAGCTAATGTTTAATGCATGTTTCCACCAGGAATGGTTAATTCTACTAACTATGACCAAAATCACCTATCCTCTGGACAGGTATATAGGGAGGCTTGCCCATGCCTCTAGTGGAAGCAGTCGAGCGAGCAAGGCCAGGTTACAGTGATACATGTAACAAATATTATGACATCATAACACAACCTCATCATAAATGCCATGTACAACACAAGACAATACAACATTCCTAACCCCTAACCTTTTCACTGTATCCTGGTCTTGTTATTATCTATTTATGCTGGCCGTTTTTTCGCCAGCATAAATTGGTAATGCTAGTGGGGCTGCGTTTTCGACTCGAAATGAAATTATGTTAATTAGGTTTCCCTATTACTGTTGCTTATTTGCTATCCATGACCTTTCTTCATGTAAACAGTCAAGAATTTCCCCCATACCAAAACAATAGGGAGTTTTTAACACTGACGCAGAACGCTTTCAAGAACAGAGGAAAGGTATTGTTGAGAGCCCTTCATGACAAAGAGCAACCAAGAAGTCTTGTCTAAAATCGGTCAATCAAAACAGTACTTTGTCCAGGATATATTTGCAATTTTTTTTAGCTCCGAAATTTGCTGTTCCGGTTCACCAATTTTTTTCTTACAAAGACCTCCCAGCTGTGCATTGTCATGCATTTTCAATACATTTACTGTGAGCGACTGCTCCAGGCTTTATTTCGTATAAGATATAGGATGATGATTAAATCAAAATAATTAAAATAATTAAAATTGAAAATGATAATGGCTGATGCAATAAACACAACATCAAAATAAAGTTCCCCCCTAAAGAACCCCATCAAATCTGCCAGTGTAACAAATTATTCAAGTTGAAACCAAGCATGGGATATAGCTAGGGTTGTTAGGAATCATATTCTCGAAAATTTGAGGTATCCGTGACTTAACGGCTGAATGAGCACAACACAAACAGAAAATGACGCATTTTCAATAAAAGCAATATCCCTCATCTGACCAGTCTCCCTGCAGCTTTCTGATGGCATTGGGGCTGATATCCATCCTTCGAGTCACCCCTTTGACAGAGGTTCCAACCTCCAACAAGCCAATTGCAATTGCCCTCTCCTGGGGTCCGTAACACAAAGCTTAGCAATCATCATAGAACCTTTTCTACGATTAATTGCATTGACTACAATGTACAGTCAATTGTGAAAATCAAGCTTACGATCAATCGCTAACCTTTGTGTTACTGTCCCCAGATCAGATAACTTGGGCATGGTCACTTAGTGCAATGGAAGTGTTGTGTTTGGTGTAAAAAGACTGTAATGTTGGTCAGGAATTTTATTGGTTGTATAGGCCTACATTATCTTCATTGTTGTTACCACATTATTGTTATGAATGTGTGTTATAATTATTCATAATCTTAGGAATACCTCCTAATTGAACATCCCATGAATGGAATCCTGACTAAGCATTACTTTGAAAGAAAAGGGATGTGACAAGATGGCACAAGGTGCAACCTTGGCAATGCTTTTATTAAACTGCATTTCACTTTATGTTTGATCACATCTGAAATGAATTCAAATCACTCTTGCGAATTTGAAAATTACTCATATTGTCTTTAATTTGTGATCCTTAAGCCGTGAAAGCTAGTTGCCAGAGTTATTGGTATATTATATAAACTCAAATATTGTCTTTCCCCAAAGTCACTATTTATGTTGTACAATTCTTTTATTTTATCACATATTGCAATATATTGTGGGGTAATAGCAATAAAATGAAAATAGATTCAATTCTGCGCCTCCAAAAAAAGGCAATCCGTATTTGCTCTCACTCGGAATATTTAGCTCACTGTGATCCCATTTTTCGGAAACTCAAAACGTTGAAAATAAACGATATCCATACTTTACTTACAATCTGCCATTTTTATGTACAATAGGGACATTCATTCATATCCTACACGTCACTCATCAGACTTTCATTTGACAAACCCGAAAATAATTTTAGCACATAAAACAATTAGACACCACGGCCCAGATATATGGAACGACATACCCAATCATATTAAACTCACTGCATCTGTCTTTTCTTTTAAAGCTTCATTGAAAAAATACCTTTTATCCAGATATTCATAAATCTCTCACCTGCACTTGCACCCACTAGCACACACTTCATTTTTCAACTTCTACAATTTCTTTTTTTTTTCTTACAGACACAATTAATTCCTTAGGTTTCCATGTAGCCTTCCCTTTTTTGGCTGCTATGCTTCAAGCATTTATTTGCTTATATAGTTTGCCTCTGCATTTTACTCATTAAGTTTTTTTTTCTATATTGTATCTATGTCTTTCTCCAGTCACTATATATAAGATTGTCACTTGTTTATATACTTTATACTATCTTATGATTATGTCTCACACACTGTAAATTTGTTTTTGTATATTATTCCAATAAATGCAAAAAATCCTGCAAAAAAAAAAGGAAAAAAAAGCAAGCATTACTGTAATTTTCACAAAACAAATCATTAAAACGCAGATTTGCAGTTTTGAAAAGTGTCATTTTTTTTCATGTTGTGCTCATTCCGCCGTTAAGTCACAGATGTTGCTAATTTTTGAAAAAATACTTCCTAACAACCCTAGCTATATCCCATGCTTGGTTTCAACTTGAATGATTTGTTATACTGGAAGATTTGATGGGGTTATTTAGGGGGGAACTTAATATGATTTTATGTTTATTTTGTGCAATAAATTATCCATCTTTCAGACTGATTAAAGGGACATATTTTCACATCCATGGAGATGAAGAACACAAATGAAAAACATCCAAAGTCATCACATACATGAAGAAATCTTACAAATGATGCAATCTCGGCTTCGTAACATATAGCTTAACAACTGATCACAGAACAAATATTTACAAATAATTGCATCAAACTCAATGGACCATGAAAAACGATTGTACGATCACTCACTAAGCTTTATTTTACAGTTTGAAGATATAGATTTGAAGAAAAAAAAACAGCAACAGTTAAATCTAGGTGGATTCTTGACTGCACTCAATCAAAATTTATGATTCAGTCATTGTCAGACCAAGATTATAGTACATGTACTCACATGAATTCTCATTTTATTTGTTCAAATAATGCTCTTTGACCTTGTGACCCCAAATCTACTCGGATCATCTTGACTCACATATGAAGCAAGATTAAAGATGATCCCTCAAAAGAATCTTAAATTACTGTGAGAAAGATATATTTTCACATATAACCTGTGACCTTTAACCTCATGACCCCTAAATCTTATCAGATCATTGTCCCACCAATGACTCCTCAAACTGTTGTTGCGAGAACAAAATACCTTTAGATAATTAGATAATTAATGACCTCCGCGACCTTTGACATTGATACCCACAACACTAATCAGATCATTATCACTCCTATATGAATACTTGAACCAAGATTGAAGTTAATTTACTGAAACCGTTATCGTGAGAACGAAAACAAGACGCACTCCCTGAAAACATAACGCTACTGGCAAACAATTACAGTGGGTGGAGACACATAAAAATGATAAAACAAAATACTAACAAATTAGATACTGAGCATTACCTATGAATTTTAATCACACAAATAATTGATTGCTGTTAAGGTTCCTTGAGCCTGGAAATGTCACAATGTTTTCCTTCATTTTAAATGCACAAGCAGCATAAATAATCAAAGAATCACATAACTCACCAGTTTCTGCAATGACTTGTTGGTAGAGACAAGTTGCTGTGAGGTTGCCATGCCGTTCCTCTCCGCCTGAAGCAGTTCATTCTGTAGTTCTTCAATCCTCGTCTCCAAGGTCCTTCTCTCTTGCTGCATGATGAGAACCTGGTCCTGGACTTGTTTCATTTCCGATTTCACACCTTCTTTGTCCCTTTGCTGGTCCTCCAAAGCCTAAAGATACAAATATGTAAGATTTAGACAAATTCATTAGTATATTCTGAGCAGTATTAATATTTAACCAAGGTTAACTAAGACCATTCGTATGGAGCGCTAGTTGCCATTAAAATTTTGTTTTTAATTTAAAAAAAAACCCTTTAAATACGCTTGTGAATTGAGAATAGGATGATTTTGTTTAAATCATGAAGTTTAATGAATTATTTGGTACATCATCCTTGTCATAAATATGGAAGTAAGATGAACCCAGTATTCCATAGAAGTGTGTACAAAAGTTTTTTGGAGACAATCCTACGTTTAATCACCAGGATACCAATAAGACAAGTTTATATTAGATCAAAATATGAGATTTTTTAAACTTAAAAAAAAAAAAACCAGACAATCTGCCGCAATGGCAGTACATAATACAATACCAGTGGTGATAATGATATAAATGTTACTAACATCAACATTCAATACTGAGTCAGAGCAACAATACAAAATGGGGACCACCATCAATTATGTATTGAAATCCTGGAAAGGGTTTTATGTTTGCCTGTTTGTTTTGTTTTTGTGTGTGATATGCTTCATATTATTTCATCTTATAAAATGTATGTACTGCTGTAATGCAGCCAGTGGAATGAATATCAAATATTAATATTACTAATTGCCAAATGTGATGCATTAATCAGCATTGAATTTTGCACAAAAGGCAAATGAGGGGGGTAGTGGAGTTGAAAAGATAATGGAGTAATCAAAGCAAATCAATAGTTCACTTGAAAATTAAATTCTTGTACCTTATCATGAATCCACAAAAAAGCAAGGAGTCAATAAGAAAAAGATGTGAATTAGCCTTTCCTGATATACATATTATTTGTGTGCAATGTTATTTATACAAAATGTGCCTAAAGAACATGGACCTTACTCAAAAGTAAATTCTCACCTTTTTGCGAATTTCTAGGTTTGCTTCTGCAATAGATTGCTTCCTCAAAGCCTCTGTTAATTCCTGCAATGTTAAAAGCCATATTGAAAGATAAATGTTTTGTAACATAAAAAGTATGAAAAATTGCAGAAAGATCTTCCGTCATCATCATCATAACTAACTTTTTGAATGGCATAAATTACTATATTTAATCCAGGAATTAAGCATTAAATAACAAGGATATTGATAGAAAGGAAAATACGATTCCTCAAAAAGCTAAGCACTGGAATCAGAAACCAAGCTTAGCCATGAAAATATTGGGTCATCTTCAGTACATAACAAGGTGGATATGTGTGCGACATAAATACATGTACCCTATGTCAATATCATTATCATAGTTGATATTGAATATCATTACAACTACCACAAGACTAAATTTCACCTGTTGTATCTGTCTGAGTTCCTGCTCCCTCAGCTGTCTATGATGCTCTGACTGACGGAAGTCTTCCTTCACCCGAGTCATGGTATCAGCCATGTTTGAATGTTTCTCCTCCCATATGGTACGAGCCTAGTGTGACAACAAACAGGACAACTTGGTGTTATAATAATAATGAAAATTAATAAGGAAAATAACAACAACAATAATGATCATAATGATAATAAAAATAAAGTTAATGATGACAATTATAATGAAATGAAAGTAGTGATAATAACAAAGACATTTGACGAGATAATTCTTCCTTGAGTCCGAAAGGCTAAACTGGAATGAACATCATATTGATGACCCAATGCAACAAACATACTGCTTTTCCACTTTTCCTTTCATAAGAACTATAATTGTTAATTATTCAATTTGTATAATGGTTTAATGTTATGCTTTGTTAGGTTTGTTTGTATATCTTTTAATTGAAAAAAAATCAATTAAAAAATAAGAATTAAATTCAATTATAATTACATTTAATGATGACAATGATTAACAGTAATGATCATAATGCACTTTGTAAAGATAAAGGAGAGAATGTTAAAAAAAAACATTTCAAAACAACTGTGCATTGAAAACACATGTAAATGTCATATTTATTAGCGAAACAGAAATAGTTATCACATAATTTCAATTTCAGAAATTAACCTTGACAAATAATATAAAATTATCAAATATTTTTTGAATATGCAAAAAGTGAGACAAAGCAAGATGTAAATCATGATTCATGAAAACAGCAAAGTAACAGTAATATTTCACTCACTCCTTCAATTGACATCTAGGTGGGTTATTTGAAGCATGCATGAATGGAAAACAAAGCACACATTGTGAAATGGAAGATGGGAGTTATTGTAAATGATGCATGCATAGCCATGAACGTAAACAGACACACAAAATGAGATGGAACACGAAAATTAAGATGAATAAGGGGATAGTCTCCGGGTCCTGGCAGCTAGGACTTTGAAATAGCATACAGTGTCCCCTTTTTTGTATTTACCCTTTGTATAATTTGCGTGTGAAAACAAGTACACATATTTGTAACATATGTACTTGACAAATTATTCCTGTAACATTTTACTCATATACATGTAACTGCTGATACTCAATGGATACATACTTCATAGGATATCAAACCAATACAAGATAAATACATTTTCAAATTAGAGTATAGTGTGTCTTTTTTTATATATATTTTGTTTTTGCCTTTTTGAAATAAAAAAATGTTGGTTAATTAGCCGCAGATAACATTTTACCTTGACCTGAAAGTTCCATTTGAAATACTTGAAATAATGAACAAAATATAATTTTTCATCAAAGAACTGTAAATTCATCTAAAATGACCTTTGACCTTGATCTGAAATTTTATTGATTATAACTGTTGATACTTGATAATCATTGTGTCCAGGGTTCACAGAATAGTATAATTTCAAAATCTTTTACATTTGAAAGAAATTTCTGATGCTGGTACCGCAACAGCAACAAAATTCATTGACCTAAGATGATCTTTGACCTTGGTTTTATGACCCGATATTTAGACCAAATGATCAGCAGTAGTTGAATATCCTTAAATCCAGTATCATGAAACATGACCTTATACTTTAAAAATAATGATGATGACATTTCAATAGCCTTAATGAAAACCAAACTCTTAGGTGAAGATTTTCATGTTGATGCTGCCACCGGAAAAGCGGTGCCTATGTCTTGCTTCTGCTATTCAGGAAAGACAATGACTAAAGATTTAAATCAAGAAAACAAACCCAACAACTTACATGAAGTTAACAACAACCAAGCTGGTTCTTACTCTAAAGCATGCAATGATATTATTAATAGTAGTACTAGGAGTACTAGTAGAAGTAGTAGTAGTAGTAGTAGTAGTAGTAGTAGTAGTAGTAGTAGTAGTAGTAGTAGTAGTAGTAGTAGTAGTAGTAGTAGTAGTAGTAGTAGTAGTAGTAGTAGTAGTAGTAGTAGTAGTAGAAGTAGTAGTAGTAGTAGTAGTAGTAGTAGTAGTAGTAGTAGTAGTAGTTGTCGTCGTCGTAGTAGTAGTAGCAATAGCAGTAGAAGTAGTAGTAGTAGTAGTAGTAGTAGTAGTAGTAGTAGTAGTAGTAGTAGTAGTAGTAGTAGTAAAAGCAGCACCAGCAGTAGTTAGTAGTATAAGATGAATGGATGACAACTTTATGATACATCATGGAAATTTGGTTAGAAATATAAAAGGACACATCATAATTATAATATTATAATGAAAATGTTACATTATTAATTCATGATCAAAGTTGACAAGATGAATGTTGTTCTCATTTTTTTTAGTTAGTGCACAATATTTTACCCTATTATTCTCCGTCTGCATAGTGGTAAGAGTTGTATTCAGCTTATCCTAGAGGAAATGAATCAAGTTCAGAAATACATTCAACCCTGTACATAGAGACTGCCCAAGGGAGACAAGAAAAGCAGGAAAGACCAACCAGTGAGTCAAGAAAAGTGGTCTTTTGAATCTAAACTAGGTGGTCTCTACAGACGGGTCCATGGCTCATGAAGTACATATTTCAAGGAGTGAAATTATTTGGAGGGCCCCAAATTATGTTGTTTATCGTCAAATGGTCTTTACAGATAGGTTCCTGTAATACACGTTTCAATATAAAAAATTATCAATCCAAATTTTGGTTCTTATGGACAGGTGGTTCTTCTATTAAAATTGATTGCTTTTAATCCCATTTGAACTGTGTGTCCCCCCCAAAAAAAAACAACCAAGGTGTATTTTCAATTTTTCTAACATTCAGATACAAAGCAGTCTCCGATCACACGATAATGAATTTGCCTAGTGAAATAAACCACTACGATCTTATTTGAGGTTAAAACATCAACAAAATATTAATGATACTACTTTGCTTTATGCTTTAAACATGGATATCAATGATAACAAAATAGAAATTGAAGATCTGCAAGCAAAAAGTTATTTCAGAAAGGCACCATGATTCCAGCTAAAGCATTTGATTTTAAATTTGCTTGACAGAAAAGAACAATTGTGCTTTGAAATTGAAAGATAATTTGTAATCATGACGTGATTTACAAGCTCTATGTGGGTAAAACAAACAAATATCTTTTTTTACCGACTTAAAGCAAGAACTACATGTAATTAATTTATGATTATCAAAAGGAAGACATGAATGAAACATGCTAAAGCACATCCTAAACTTGCTTCTGCGGACAAATTTTTCTATTGCATGCATTAAGAATACATTACAGATGACAAGAGTGCACTCTCTAAAGCATATCATTTTTTGAAAGATTATGAATTATTCCAAGACATTCCATTGTACAATCTTCAAATATGCACTATTCATCATAAAAAGCTTATCAATGATGTTTACCAGACACAATCAATAAGAAACTAGAACACACTTTTAAAATGCCACTGCTATTTTGACTTCATGATTCATTATAAAATTTGGTTTCATTTCTAGTTTGGTATCAATAAAACCAAATTCTGGATTTGTACATTCTAATTGGAAAAAAATCATGTTTAACAAAATGATGAATAACAAATTTTTGGTAATCAAAATATAAATGTTTTATGTTGTAATGAATTGGTCTACAAACTTATGTAAGAATTATGATCACAGTAATTTATCCACATTTCCAAAGGCCAGGAAGTTAACACAACAACCTCCACCATCGACATAACCTCCTTACCATAGACAACACCACCACTATCATCATACTTGCCATCACCACCACCTTCGCCATCACCATTAACACCACTATCACACCACGACTACCATTAATACTACAGCCATCACAACTACCATGATCGCCATCACCATTAATTAACACCACTATCACCACTACCACCATCAACACTACCGCCACCACAATCATCACCACCTCCACAACCACCACCACTTCAACAACTATCACCATCCACACCACCACCACCACCTTCACCACTATCAACACCACAATCATTGCCATCATCCTCACTACTTCATTGGCATACCTGAGCATTTGCAGTCTCCCGTGTATGTTCTCTGTTTTCATTCTTGACGGCGTCCAAGGCTTGCTGAAGCGAAGTCACCTGTGCTTTTGAACCAGATAACCTGAACAAGGAATGAGAACATGTACGAACATACAATCTTATCGAAACACGTACAACGGAACAGCCAAAGTATTATTATACTAATAACAGGCATGATAGCACATGAACGTATAAAGCTATGTATGCACATGTACATCAATATGGGCAAACTATATTTATCTTGTCTTTTTAAAAGGACCTATGGGCTTTATAGTTTCTTTATTGCGAGAATGCTTTAAATCAGTCAAAATCAGCACTGATTTCATTATCTATCAAATACAATAATGTACATGTATCTACCTGTAATTGCTTACTAGTTTCCTTAACATAGCAAGGCATTGAGTAGAATTATGTGCACCACAATCACTGAAATTCCAATTTCTTGCGGTCTGATGTGCCATTTTGATAGTACACACGGGTACACACATTTATTTGCTGTTGTACATCTAGTTTCAATATATAACACCTAATATTTATAAAAAATATATCTAATACTCACTTTTCAGTCAGGGTCTCAATCTTTGCAGACAGCCTGGCATTCTCATTCTGAAGCAATTAAAACAAGAACAATAATTCATAGTCAACTAATATTCAATATTTTTTGACTTACCACATTCATAACTACTAAAACACATTCATACAAGCTTTTAAGTAAACATAATTCTCCCCCTCCTTTAATAAGTTTCCCTTTATTTTATTTTCTTTACTGCTCCATGAGCATCTTTTCATGATCAATATCAGCGCATTATAAATGTCCATATTATCATTATTCAATATAATCAATTCAAAGTCAATCATGTCTGAACAGTATGGAACTCCATCATGTGAAATCCACCCTCTTGAAAATAGCATAATTCTTTGGAAAAATAATTTCAATTTTGAGCACCCCTAAATCCTCTTTTATTTTATACAGCTGATGGAGAAAAAAATATATATATTTCCAATACTTTATTTCTAAGAATTTTAATTAGCAATAAAATTCTGAATTTAAAAGTCACAATTAA
The DNA here is from genome assembly GCF_037042905.1 of Lytechinus pictus. Lineage (NCBI taxonomy): Eukaryota > Metazoa > Echinodermata > Echinoidea > Temnopleuroida > Toxopneustidae > Lytechinus > Lytechinus pictus. The sequence goes on from NC_087247.1 coordinate 7,439,908, forward strand.
CTGTAAACCAAAAAGAATGTAACTTCTTTGATGGATTATGAAATTTTACAAAGGAAATGTTGATGGCACCAGTAACCTAATAATCCAGATTTTCAAATCTTATCAAGGGGCAAGCATTACCCTTTCTTTCTGCAGCATTGCATCATGGGATTGTTGACTTGTAGCACCTTTCTCTAGCTCCCTCTTGAGGGCAGATAGCTGGTTTGAACGCTCACGCAGTGTTGCAGTTGCCACTTGGAGCTATCATTGGGAAACAAATAAAAAAATTACAAATAACACATTAATTGTCAAATATAACATTCATAAATTAGTTGCAAAAGTCCGAATTTATTTAAAGGGGAATCCAGCCTTGGTCACAAATGTTGAGTTGGAAAGGAGAAAAATAAATAAAATAGAATGGTGAAAGTTTGAGAGAAATTTGACAAGCAATAAGAAAGATATGGCAGCTTTAAATTTGCGATCCCTAAGACTAGGTAGATTTCAAATTGGCAACTGGGTAAGTAAATTATGACAAGGGGCAAGGACAACTTTCCCATAGGCCATGTACTGAATTATCAGGGATTTGCAGTTTTCTCCTAAGTAAACATTCCCCTGGGGCAGTAATCTAAATATAACCAAGGTAGTATATTGTTTCATGTCCTCATGAAAGAAAAATGTAATTTGAAGTAAAACTTAAAAAAATTACATTTCAGCCACTATATGTATTGGAGCACATGGAAGAGTAGTCTTGCCTTACATCACTGTAAAATCACATATGTGGCCAATTTGAAGTCTTCATGGGTATAGTGATTACCTATTTTTACAACTTAAAATTCATAACTTTCTTATTGTATGTCCAATATTGTTCAAACTTTCACCTATCACCTTTTCCTCTAAAAGGAAGTTTTTATTTGGGTTGGATTCCCCTTTAAGATGTGTGCAGAGAAAAGAATATTCTGCTTTCTCAAGGCATGGGAAGAAGAAAATAGGTCATCCGCTTGTTGATTAATTTTAATTGACAGGTTGTAAATTACTCAGGAAATACCAAGGTGAAATTTACTCATACAGGTGTGTAACTGACAAGTTGAGCAATATTTACTGTGTTTACACTTAATCGGCTTTTGGTTCAGAACCAAAAGCCGATGCAGAATCAGCTTAAATTAGTTTATCTTGCACTGCATTTACACGCTGTTACAGCTCGCGGTTCAGAATCGGCTCGCGTGTCAAAAAACTGAAATAATACGCACACCAACAATATACGTCATAATAAAGACAACGCTGGATCCGTGCGCTTACAATAACGTCACAATGGTAAAGTAAATGAAATACGCGACAATTGCCGATGCAGAATCGGCTTTCTGTTTACAAGTAGTAAAAAAGCCGATTCTGCATTGGCTCGCGGTTCTGAACCGCGAGCCGATGCAAGTTAATCGCGTTTACACGCTATGAAAAAGCTGATGCAAAAGCCGATTAAGTGTAAACACGGTAACTTTAATCGTAATCTACAAGATATCACTGGCTGAGTTATTCCTCAGGAAAGAATCTGTAAACAAGGAATGTGTAATTAATAATGTAATTAACAAGACTGCAAACTTTCTAATGAAGCTGTAGCTGAACTTTTTGCAACGATTTGGAAGGTTATTTATTTTTTTTACAGATTTTCATTTGGTTTTGTTAGATAAGTGTGAAAGTATTATACAGGTTGCCTAACATTATAAATGTTCAAAATAATGTTTGGTTTTCTATCTGAAATTGCAAGGTAAATATAAATACTTATAAACATGTAAAGAATTGGAATCATACATGTATACTAAAACTGCATTTGAAAAATATAATTATTAATGTCTAAATATCTTTTCTTGGAAAACAAACTGACCTCATTCTCCAATCTGTGAATCTTATTTTCTGCACTGCTTAGCTTTCTTGTTGAACTCTGAAATAAAAATATATTGTTTGTGCAGATAATCAAATTGGAAGATAAATACGGGACAACATTCAGCAAAATGAACATAAATTTTCTAAATATAGATTCTATGGACATCCCTAAAACACATTGCTGTCAACTCTCGGGAATTACTCAGCAGGAGAAAGCATAAAAAATCACACTTGTATTTAGTAATGCAAGTTGATGCAGAACCCCCCCCCCCCCCATTACAATTAGTTATCTTTTGTTTTCAAATCAAAAGCTTTCATGTTAGTCATATCATTAAACCTACTAAGGGAATGCATCCATATTGTATTGGCAGCGTGCACCCGGCGAGCGTACGCCTGCACACTCTAAGACGGGATAATAGCGTCGGCCAGCGGCAGCTAGCTGCGATAATTAAAGCACAATAGAACTCACATCCGCTCTCGCAGCTCCCCCTGTGCCTGCTGCCGCTCGCTGCCATACTTTATAATCCATTGGATTAGAGATTTAATCCCCAGCTCGCTGTATCTAGCGGCAGCTCGCTGCCGCTAGCTGCGCTGTAGATATCTCAAGCGCTGCCGCTGCTCCCCATTTCTATCAAAATTCGCAAAGGCAATCTCACGTACCCCGCGCCAGCCACGACTAGCCTTCAATAATTCCGCGGCTCACTCTGGAAGAGTTAACATATACGTCGTGGTGCCTGTTCTAGCTAGTTCCACTTGTCGTGCTGTTTTACTTCGATTTATTATTTTTATAAGCATGATAATGAAAGGCGTTCCTCTTTTATGTTCCTAGCAAAGCATGCATGCAAGCACGCTCTATATTGGAAACGACTACAGCTAGCTAGTATATGCTCGGCCGCATCGTGTCGCATGGCGACCGAGTACAGATCAACAACCACGTGCGCACGATGTGATTATGACAACAATTCTCGATCTCGATATTAAAGTCGCGATAGTTCTTGATAGTTTCCGTTGTCAACGAACTGAACTGAAAATTAACACTATCGATAGAAATACTGCCGATTTCGAAAATGTTGCAGCTTGTGAATTGAGATTGACACAGAAGATTCACACATGAAAAATAAGTTGAATTAATGACTTTTTTAACGTATGATTTTGGGGCCGGATACTGATGGATAATGCATTACACGCCTATTTTATCCCGTTTTATCCGAACGTCAACATTGCTTCTTAGCACTGACAACAAAAATATTAATTCTTGAGCATGAAAATCAAGAAGCGCAAGACCAACCGTTCGTTTTAAAAGAATATTAATGATCGAGCAGTTGCACGAATGGTGCCCATGCATAGTTTTTACCTCTATTGAGGCCATAGTTTGAGACATCTTGGTATGAATAGGCCTATATCATCCAACTCGCCGGATAATGTCCACCAAGAGCGTATAAATAGAGTGGCCTATTCATCTTTGCCATGGGAAGATATTAATATTTTTTAGAGGCCAGATAAAATGAGACAATATGAATATGATGCCCGAATGTAACTAAATTAGGGCGAACTATGATAGCAACGGCAGACTAAGTTTTGGAGAATGATAATGATGCCAAATCATTCAACACGCTAAATCGCAAATCAACAAAATGTCTACTTCTTTTTATTTTGTTTGACATCATGCTGCCTTCCTTTTTATGTTAATTTGATATACTTCCTTTTATGTTATTTTTGTTTTTATGTTTTTGACATTTTGATTTTGTTTCTGACATCATATAATTTGTTTGGGTATATTTGTTTTTTGTTGTAACTTTTGCCGAATTTTTGATATTGTAGGCACTCTTGATTCTTGAAAATTATTGGGAACGCAATCTGCTTCTGTGGGACTTTATTGGAAAAATACGCGAATTGTATTTCTTTCAGGAGAATAAGAGTTTACATTGGGAGGTTTTAATTATATTTATATAATTTATTTCCACTTCAAAACAATTTCGAAAATACGTCTCGAACGATCGTGCATTATAATCTAAGATGTCGAGTACTTTTATTTCAACGTATTTCCCTTTCTGACTTTATTGGAAAGATAAGCGAATAATATTTATTTCAGGATAAATAGTTTATGGTATCTGAAATAAATTCTATATAATTTCCACCTCAAATAATTTTAAAATACGTTCCGATCGTTCATGAGCTGATCTGAGACGTTGAGACCATTATCCAATGTATTTAGAATTTAGATTTCTGACTTAATTGAAAAGAGACGTGAATTGTACTATAGGGTTAGGAGGGTTTTTAGGAGAGAGTTTATTCTAGAAGGTAATTAAATTATTTCAATATAATTTCCAAATCAAAACAATTTTGAAATAATTTCTGTCCCGAACGATTTTCAATTAATCTGAGACGTTTAATTCTTTTTATTCAAACCCTTACCTTTTACCGGACCTAATAAACCGGCCAAAGTCAACGATCAGCACCATTAGCGTACCAAATAAGGGGGGGGGGGCAGACTTCCCCCCCTGACGAGTCACAGCACATGCAAGTGACGTATCCCTGCCCCCCCCCCCCCCCCTGACGAGTCAAAAGTGATACCTGACGGGCCATAAGTGACCCCTCTCCTAATGTGAAGACCTTTTTTTGCTTGTCTTTTTTTTCTGGCGCGAAATGTCATTTACTTGTGGTTCAAGACCTTTTTTGTTTGTCAAATTTTGGGGCGGACGAATTTGCACCCCCTTTGAAAAATCTAGGTATACGCCACTAATCAGCACTACTATTTATACCTCGGTCACATTTGCTCTACAGCGGCTGTACGGCGAGTCGAAAACAGCCGTTTTAACATTTTTGAACCAGCTGCAAATACATGGTTTGTATTTTAAAAAATGAATAAACTGCTGTTTTTTATTCGCTTTACGGCTGCCGTAGATCAAACGTGACCGAGGTTTAAGTCTCGGCATAAAAATCAGTGCTTCTCAGTATCAAGAATATTCAATACTGTATTTCTAGGCACGGGATTAAATCCGATCAGCCTTTCATCCACCAGTTTCCTATAGTGCGCTAACAATTCCCTAGTGACGCTAAAGACCACACGCAGAGTGGGGGAGGGATTGCGGGGGCGTTAAGGGTCGAATGCAAATTATCGCCCATTATCATTAACTTTCAAAGCTAGACAAACGCCGTCTTTTGATCGCTCTGTATCATTTCGAGCAGGAACAATAATAACAAACCGGATATGCGGTTTAGTAGTCCATTTTTTTCTTATTAAGAAACATTGAATGAAGAAAAAGAAAACGCTTGGGATCCACAGATGACATCCCCATACAAAACATCTTACTTATGAAAAAAAGGGAAACTGTATGATACTCATTGTAACTTCCATACTGCAATATTTGATGACCCAGTATCATTTTAGGTCTATTTTTTAAGTTTAGCAACATTTTGTGAATAAATAGGCTAGGGCCTTTATACAAATAATGGGAACTGATAGATGTGACGATCCTTTTTTGTGCGCATGTGGTTATTCAAATGAGGAAACTCTTCACCCTCTATATTTTGTTATGAACATGATGAATGGGTGCTACTGCGTATTTCGCGAACCAATTCCATTAGATTGTTGGATGCATGGAATATCTCTGTCGTTCTTTGATTTTCGCCATCATTTCCGATTGATGTTGTTTTGAGGTGCAAACAATTCAAGATAAATTTCATATATCTTTAGGACTGAATTCATGTTCTTTGAGAACATAAATGACACTTTCCCCGACAATATCGGAAAGACAAATGAAATGGAGTTACAAACATCTCAAATTAATGCACGATCGATCGTGCATGATTTGAAATTTAATTTGAGTGTAAACGATTTTAATAACTGATATTTCCCTAGATGGACGAACCTATGTTTTGTCCGAAAAAAATTAAATTACTAATTTTCCCGACAAAGTCGAAAAGGCATTTTTTAATGGAATAAAAGTCGCAAAATTTCTTATTCTTGATCCAATCCAGCATGAGATGAAAGTATTTCAGTATGGAATATCGAGTTAAAAGATATCCTCTGTCAATAAAAATATATTTGAAGACTTTCGATGTGGAAATAATTGATTTTTGTAGGATTATGAATATCTATATCTTCCAACAATATACGATTGTTGTTCTTGATCCGTCCCGTTATAAAATGATGGTCGACTTCAAGAAAATCGTAAATATACCTATACAGAGTTTCGATCTAGATGATACTTCTAAAAGGTTTCGAATCGGAAAGAGATCCGACCCGACATAAAATGGCGGTATGAAGTTGACAAATATCGAGTTCATAAAGATCTTAAATTATCAAAAATATACTTCTGAAGAGTTTTGGAACGGAAAGAATCTAATTCTCCCTACGCTATAATATCGACATCTTTTAACAAGATGCAACCATTGCTTGTTCTTGTTCCGATATGAAATTAAGTATAAAAAAGTTACTCCTCCCCCTAATCAAAATTACACTGCTGCCGCCCATCCTCCTACCCCGGATGCCGGGCAAGGGGATTTAAAAATATAGTAATGTACATAAAATAATGATCCGCATATATTCATACAATTTGCGTTCAGAATTTTATATTGCTCTAGATGCACATCACAAGGCGGTAAATGAACGTGGACTGAAAAAGGGACGATATGTTCTATTTCCACTCCATGCAGAATCATTGCCATGTTCGTGCCATTTCTAGTTAATTGATGCATACGCAATTGTTGATGATTATTTTACATCTCTAACAATTTTGTCCAAAAAGCGTCACTTTTCTCCTGTATCTAATTTGTCAACAAAGTTAGAGCTGCAATGCTTTTATCCTTTCAACGATAAAATGCGAAGAAACAATAGATTTAATTCCCTATAGAAATTAGAGCTATTGTGACAAGTTCGAGCAACTGGCACTTCGTCGTTTCACAAAGGAGTGATTAGTCCTCATGATCGAATTCATTGAGCCCGAGCTTCATTGAAAACAGTTGGCATCTCGGTTTTTTTTGTCTGGACGATCTTTGTGCATTTCTTGGCAAAAATAACTATTACAAGATTTCTTTGAACAGGAGTGAAAGCAGGAAGCCTGACCAGGTTGACGTTATTCCAATAAACCCCAACATGAAACTATGAACAATGAGCACGCAATAAACAGACGAACATTATATTTCAAAAGTGTTTCGGGTAATTATAATTTTTCAATGTAATTTAAAAAATCGCGAGAGCAAAAGAAAGTGTGAAAACGGAGAAAAGCAAATAGAATGAATTAAAGGATGTTAAAAAAAAACAAATGTGAAAAATAGAACATGAAGATTTAAAGAACGGGATTTTAAAAATAGCGACCAATTAAGCCGACATTATATGTTTTGGGTAGTTGGACATCAAACATGTGGTGGGGGGGGGGGGACACGTCCTTCCAAAAGTCAGTTAAGCGTAGAGGACACAAAATTGCCATACATGTACCTCCCTGCTCACCCCCACCCTCTCCCCCAACAAATGGAAGCTTTATTTCATTTGATTATTTACGAACGTTCTCACTTGTCAAAACTATCAAAATTGTCAAGGATCTGCCTTATAGAAAATTCAAGCGCACTTCGTGTCGTGTTCTCGTTCTTGCGCCATTTACAAAGGCCAAATGAAATTTGATCTTAGTTATATAGCAATATAATGAGGCATATCTCTTAAAGTAGCTGAAAAGGCGGCAAGGCATTGTGGCCCCGGGTAAATCTAGGAGTTACACTCATAAGTGCCCACATGAGTATGGACTTGGTTTTATACCCCCCCCCCTATTTTTAAGTTTATCTTTCTTTTAATTATGTTAACAATTTGCATAGATTTTGTATCCCCACGCCGATACAAAAGGTAAGTTAGAATCAAAGTAATCCCGCCTTCTAACAAGGTATTCTGTTTGGATGCCTATTGACATTACCGCCCTAAAAAATATAATTGTACATAATAATACCATAGAGCTATATATACTTTGTTGATTCAACGTGCCCGGGATTTTATAGGTCTAATAAGTTTCGACCCCCCCCCCCCCTTTACATGAATTCGCCGACCAAGGGCAAAAAAGTAGAGACTCCACAGGATGTTCCTTCTTATCCCCTTTTAAGATTAACTGCATGATTAAGAAATACCTAACAAAGGTGCTGTTTAAGTCATTAAAGATCAAAGCGTCATTTTGCTTTCACCATATAATGCGCGGCGAGTTCTTTTCAAAGAAAGTATCCGACTTAGATTATATTGATTAATTATCATTGAAGGGTCATGGGCGTAGCGGACATAAATATTCTGCGAAAGATCCTGCTCTTTTCATTGCGCTTGAGCGTTTTTCATTAAATTGATTAATTGTGTATACATGTACGTGTATGAAAACAGTCATAATGAATTGCGAAGAAGCACTATTATACTCACCTGCTGCGACCAAATTCAATGATTATGTAAAAATGAAATGAAATTACTTGAATACTTTTGCATGAAATATTATGGCATAAAATCACAAATTTTGTAATTTGAACCATCAAATTAATGGCAAGGTGAATTATATCATTCTAAAACAGGAACAAGCGATTATCGTACATTGGTGGAAGAAATAGTTAATTTTTAAGCAGGGTCAATTAGATATATATGAATCCTTCCACCTTGAAACGTACTAGAAGTATTTCTTAGATCGTTTATAAGACAGTTTATGGCTCAATATTTCGCACATTTACACCTTCATTTCGTGTCGGAGCAGAAATAAACAAACAAGCTATAATCGTTCATTGTTGGAAAATACCGTAGATTATTGCAAAAGGCAGTCAGATGCTTTCCGCCTCATAACTATTTAGAAATCTGCTACCCGTTTTATCTAAAAACATTCCAAATATTTTGCTTCATTTCATGTCGGGTCGGATTCAAGAACAAGCTATCATCGTACATTGTTCGAAGAATAGAATAGTTATTTTATTTCCGCGTTAAATAATCTAGGACCCGTGTTATCTGTCAATATTCCAATATATTTTGTTTTATTAAATGTCTGGTCGAATTCAAGAGCAAGCGATTATCGTACATCGTTCAAAGAAATACGTAATTATTTCGCAAGTTTAATTATATGAATACGAATCTTTCCACCTAAAAACGGACCAGAATTATTTCTCAACCATTTAAGACACTTTTAGCTCAACATTTCATTCTTTTATACCTTCACTTCGTGCCCGAGCGGAAACAAACACACAGGCGATAATCGTACAATGTTGGAAAATACCATAAATTATTACGAAAGGTAATTAGATTCTTCCCGCCTTAAAACTATTTAAAAGTATATTTAGAATAATCTACGACCCGTGTTATCAATTAACATTCCATGTATTTTGTTTTATTAAATGTCTGGTCGAATTCAAGAACAAGCGATTATCGTACATTGTTCGAAGAAATACGTAATTAATTCGCAAGTTTAATTACATGAATACGAATCTTTCCACATTGAAACGTACCAGAAATATTTTTTAAAGTTTTTAAGACACTTGTTAGCTCAATATTTCATTCTTTAATACTTTCATTTCGTGCCAAAACGGACCCAAACAAACACGCAAGCGATAATTTTACATTGCTAGAAGATTCTATGCCCTATTTCATGTCGGGTCGGATTAAAAACAAGTGATGATTGTACTTTTTTGGAAGAAATAGATAATTATTACGCAAGGGAAATAATATAAAACTCATATCAATATGAATCTTTCCACCTCGAAACGTACAAGAAGTATTTTGCTAAAAATCTAAGAGTCTTTTTAGCTCAATATTTCATAGTTTAATACCTCCATTTCGTGTCGGGCGGACAAGAAAAATCGCCGCATCGGTCGCGCACATTTCACCAACGGAAATATAAAAAAGCACATCATTTGAGTACGAGTATTCGCTTGCAAGTTGGCCGCGTGCAAGCTGCGAGAAGCGGCGAGAAGCTGCAAGGATAAAATCTAGGATTAGATTCTTGTTAATCTGCTTTAATCTGAGCAGAGCGCCGCCGCTAGCTGCGTCTAGCGGGGAGATACATCCTGTTCACTAATTACCGCAGCGGGGGTGTGCTCGCCGGGTGCATGCTGCCAATACAATATGGATGCTTTCCCTAACTAGGCATTAATTTAATTTACCTTATTTCATGTGGACTTTGCATATAATAATTTAAGATTTATGAAGTGCACACAACAGTCATTAATGACATTAATGACAGTGCACAAAAGAAATTAGACATCTAAAACAATACAGGATATGAAGTAAATGGCCGTATTCATAATAATGATATTAACAACACATAGGGTTTTCTATAGTTTATGCAGTTTATATTTCAGTCAGATAAGTTTTCAAACAAAAATAATTACCTGACTATTCTCCTTCAAGCTTGAGATCTCCATGTATAGTTTCTCAGCTGATCTACTCCATTCTTCTTCCTTTCGCTTCAACTCACTGAAAAAAAAGTTATTGAGTCAAATTAATCTTTAATTCTACTTAAAAAGTAATCAACATATCACTAGCATACAGAATGCACACCGCTTTTCACTCAGAATCATGTTTTGTAACATAGTGGAATTTACTGATAACATTTCTGAGGCATGTTTTTTATATTATGGTTTGGTATTGAAAGCTCCTACATGTAGATTTACTCGTGGAGACTCTCCTCACATATCATACAGGCATGTGCGCATGCCACACATAAAATGGAGATCAAGAGTCGGCACAATACAGGTGCCCTCTGCTCACAATATGATGAACAAATGTGCCATTTACTAGTTTTCATATAATATCATATTTATTAGATTTTGTTTGAAAAAAAAAATTAGGTTGGTCCACATCTTGTCAAATTTTAAGGAAGAATTTTGAATATTTTAGTAGGGTCAGTAAGGTTTCAGCAAACAAACCTTTTTTTAGCGTAATTCAACCATGCACTTACCGTTCTGTCTCTTTTCTGACCAGCTGTGATTTTTCCAGCTCGATGTTGGTGGTATTCACAAGTTTCTTGGCAGAAGAAAGCTTTAAATCAAAACACAAGAGATACACAATTAACGATATTTTGTTGTGCCGGGCTTGATGAATGAGCACCAAAGCAGAAGTGACTACCTTAGGTTAAAAAGGGATTATCATCAAAGGACCTTGTGCATAGTCATTTCATAGGTAATAACATGGATGAGAGGGAATTAATAAACCAAACATCAAAGTGCAAAAATTAATACCCCCAAAAAAGGAAGATTTTTCAAACACTCATTTAAAATCATTAAAAAATGCAGATTCTGCTAATTATTTTCTTGTTAATTATATCTGTATCATTAAGAAAATGTAAACCTTACTTCAATAGGACTATAGGATATTACTTAGTTTTTAGAGTAACAAACCTTATTTTGTTTTTGGATTAAACAACCTTTGGAACATCGAACCTAATTTCATTTTCAGAAGAGCAAAATTTTAGATTAACAAACTTTTGGAATAATAAACCTTTGAGGTATTTTAACCTTTGGTATAACAAGATGTAACAAAATTTCCACACAATATTACTTACACAAATATGCAAAGAAAGTTGATATTGCCACCTATAACTTTACTAACTTATGTGACAGTTTATGACTCAATATCTAGAAAGGGTAATTAGTCTTACCTCGGTCTGTAGCCTGTCTTTCTCTGTCTCTCCTTTCTCTACCTTGGAGTATAGTTTGGTATTCTCAGCTCTCACAGCAGCTAGTTGTGCATTGAAAGCCATGGTAGCATGGGCTAGGGCCTCCTCATTAACTTGCTGAGTGTGTAAAAAAAAGCAAGCAAGGGTAGATATGAATTAACCCTTGATTTTGCAATTCCTGCATGCTCTGTACACAGGATACCCATTTCAGTGGGCAATGGGTTTATAAACAAATGTACCAAGTGCTGAGAAATAAAGTGGGAATTCTTTTTTCTTGGTTGGACTGGCAATTACTAATCAACCCCTCATAATTGCCAGCTTGACCCGAGGATGAATAATTCCCTTAATATCCTACAAGAAATTCCATCATTGATGTGACCGCACAGCAAATTTTCATGATGGGCATTTTATTTTCAACATTATTCATATCAAATTCATACGATACTATCTGAACCAATCACTAAAAAGGATTCAATTCTTTTATAAATGAAACAAAATATGGATTATTCAGTTGTAACTTTCTATAATCAAACTAATATATTTCTGTCAAGAAGAATAAAAATAAAGAATTCAGGGAGATTTTTCCCAAGTACAAGCAATTAAAGGACCTACACAGAGAATTCTAATATTTCTGAAGAATCATAAATTTGATTTTGTTTTAAATAAATAATAAAAACAAACGAACCCTCCACCAAAACATGTTTATTAACTGAGCATTCATATCCTAATCAAACCATTCTAATTCATGTATCAAGATTTAAAGGCTTTTGTAGGCCCATTTGTGCATAGTTCACTATGCAGATGTGTCTTGGGGCCTAATATACTGAGAGCTATGCACTATTAACACATATAGGTGTACACAGAATATGCAAGTTCTTTTACATTTACATGACAGATGCATAACAATCTCATTTCTCACAATGTCAGACTTGAGTTCCTCAATCTTGCTGTTGAGTTCTTGGTTTTCTGTCGCTAGCAAACCTTGGTTGTCATGGTGATGTATCCTCTGTCTCTCTAATTCAACCTGCACAAAATAAAGAAACAAGTCATGATATAACAGAAGCATGGTATGAGAATAATGATGACTGTAATAGCTATACATGTATATTAATTCAACAGTGATTCATCACATCTAGGATTATCTTTAGTGTAAAATATTATAATTATGGAAACATTTTTCACTGGGAAGGGGGAAGGTGATAAAACCTTGTGAGTTTCTAAGATCACTATTGACTTTGAAGGTAATTTCATACCAATTACTATGTCTTTGACTTTTTACCAGTCTTTAATCACCAATATGACTTTAAGTCCTGGCTTCAGAATAATCAAAGGAAGCTGTTGTTGATAAAATGTCAAATTGTTTTAAAGATATAAGCTATATTCTTTTTAAAACCTCTGCATTATTCCTAACTTCCCCATGTAGTTGGATTACGGGTGCGTGCCACAACACCCAAGTTTATTCAAGAGGGGAAGGGCAGGATTAATAGGCATACCTTCAAAGAATACAAGTCACCCTTGAGCCGGTCATTCTGAGAGAGAGCAGCTTTCCGGCTCTCATCGGCCGCCTCAAGTCTTGAGATTGCTTCTGCCTGCAAGGAGAGATTATTCATACACAGGGAATTAAACATTTAAAAGAACACAATCTTTTATTTTAACAAGACAGAAGAGAATAACAATAGGCTAATAAGAAAATACTAAAAAGGGGGAAAAGGAAAAACAAGTATGGCATATGTTACCCCCCCCCCCCTCTATCTCTTCCGCCATAGAAGGAATCTGCTGGGAACAGACATCATGAATATTACATACTGACACATGTAATATATACAAATATATATATACTTCAAAAACTGAAGATATGGTACTGCTGACTTACCTTTTGATAATGATACTTTGACGTTTCCTGCAAAGAAAATGGGTGAAAGTATAAAAAAATATATAGTATATCCTTGCTGGCTGATAATATAATAGCATTTTGATTGTACACGAAACATAAAATCATATATCAAACCATCATTACCCCCCCCCCAAAAAAAAAAAGGGGGAATGTATTGATAATTAATACATAAAATGAATTAATTTTTTTTTTTTTTTTTTTATTAAAAATATCTTTCCCAATCCCACAACAGGACTTCCCTTTTAGTAAGAAATATACACAAAATTTTATTTAAATGGACCTTCAAAGCACAAAAGATATATATCTTTATTTTCTAAAGGTCTGTATACATCTGATTGACTTGTGCATATTTCTTTTCAGTTGACTTGAACAATCTAAACTGGATCTGACATTTTGCAGCATTTAAAAAGAAGGGAAGGGATTAAAGATCAGAGACAGACTTAAACATGCTAGAAAATTCTACATCTCAAATACTTACATTTTTAAACATCTTCTCTTTCTCTTCCTGATCTTGTAAAATATCTTGATGCATCAGCCTGGCATTCCTCTCGCTCATTGCTTTCTTCCTCAGCTCATCTCTCTCTTCCTCCAACTGAATAAATTATAGAATGTGGAAAATCATTATAAAAGCTCATTGGTAAATTCTCATACAATACATATCCCTCATCCTTCTTTGATTTAAACAATGAAATAAAATGGAATTGGACACCTGGATCAGACTAAGCTCTCTTTTTCGTGTAAAAAGAACAGAAAAATAAATATTATCTTAGGAATCCCCTTTACCTATACTTTCTATGGTTTCAATCTGTGAATCAGTTAAGGTTTATTATAATTGCAACATATCAAAGTTTAATCTCAATTTATTACGACTGAAAATATCACTTCATTTGAAATATATGAAACATTTTCTTTTTCATCTTCTAAATGCATTGTGCCATTCTGTGAAAAATGCAGTATATGAATAACAATAATAATGGTAAGACAATACTTTTGTATCGAACAACAAATTGTGTCTTGTACTTCTTCACTCCAAGATCTCATGTGCTAGGTCTCATGAGCATTGGGTGGAAACTGAGGAAGTAGTTTGATCCGCAAGATTTTAAACTTCATTTATTGAGGTGTTCAGAATTCAGAAGAAAAAAATATTTGAGATAAAGAACATTGAAGAAAAATGAACAATAGAGGATGGTCAATGCACACATTCTTAATTTGATTTACAACATATTCAATATTCAAGATTAAAGAATTAAGATTACCCACATTTCCATGTACAATACTTTTAAATAGCATTAACATTTGAGAAAAAAACACACATTGATGACATTATTATCTTCTAAAGTTTACCTGTTTGATGAGATTAGCTGCTGATTTCAGGTCCACTTGAATAGTCCTTGCTGCTAGCTCAGCCCTCTGCTTAGCTTCAACCTCCCTAATAATGTAGGGTGAATGAATAATAATGAAAAAATTAGTGTGTATAAATAACTTATTTCTAAATTATTGTAACGTACATGTATCCTAACTTACACCTCTATTATACAGCATTACCTCCCCTTGAAGTAATCAAATAAATCAAAATAAAAGAATAACTTGCTAAATAAATACATAAATAAATGAATGAAATAATATAATACATACATATATAATTGAAAATATACACCTGTACATGAATAAGTACAAGAGTTAATGAATAAACAAGTAAATATATTGAATTACACAAAATATGACAAAGACAAATTAAATAACGAAAAAATGCAGCTACGATGTCTTTGAATAAGGGATTTACTGACATATGTAAGACAAACTTTCTTCATTGTTCTATTCTCCAATATGTCACATCTGTATAGTTACAGGTTATAGGAGAAAACAAATCAGATTTGCGAGATATGAAATCATCACATTTTGGCCCTTAAAATAAATTACTTGAAAGTGACCGGTTTTCAAAAACTCACATTTTTAATGAGATTATGATAACAATGAGATCAATGCATAATCCAGCAAATGATAATTGCAATTTGTAATAAAAAACTCACTTAGTGAAAGCCTCTTCTCTTTTGATGAGTTGTTGTTTTGTTTTCTTCAAAATCAATTCGGCATTACTATGCTTCTCTGTCTCTTGGTCCAATCTATGCCTGTACAAATCATAATATAAGCAATTCAATAATCAAAGTGCTGCCAACCTGAACAGAACATTTCAGTATTTCTAAAAGCTGAAAATCGGTATTTTGGTGAGGAAATCAGTATTTTCAAAGATATACTATAGGACAACACATTAAACTGAAACTTTTGAAATCAGTATTTGCATGAAACCATCAGTATTCTTCTCATTTTTCAGAACCAAATACTTAAGATCAGAACTAGCTGGCAGCTCTGTAATTAGATTCAGTGTTGAACATATTTGCCAGTTGGAAACAATCTTAAAAAGAGCTTAAACTGAATATAATAAAATGACCACCCCAGTAATTTTATGTATAAATACAAATATACACTTAGTAAATGCTTACAAATTCATGCATTGGCATAACATTACAGCAAAGTATTTATCATTGAAAAATTAGTCAAAAACATATCGTGAAACATTAAAGGTAAAAGACAGAAAGACATGTACATAAATGGTATCAATACTTACGCGTAATTCCTAATCTGGGATTCAAGATCCAGTATCTTGGACTCGAGTCCTGCTTTCATCTCACTAACTGCCATCAGTTTGCTGTTTGATAGGAATGAAATATAAGATATGATAGATTCCAAATCAAAGTTATTTAAACTGCACTACTTTGTCATGAGATAAAGATCTTTTTAGCATTTAACAAACAGCAATTTTTCTTTAAAGGCCATCAGGAGAGTGGCAGTCATTCAAGCTAGTCAGAAAGTTGAGACTCCTATCTCATCCACACTCCGCTACCGAGACTGCTCATCTCATTTGCACTTCTGCTCCAAGTCATCCCATCTCATCTGGTTTACAGTCCTTAGAAGGACTTCACCTTACCTCTCTCACCCATCTCTTTCTCACTATTCAATGACAACTCAATCTCTTCCATTTTCCTTTCCCATCAACTTTCCCTTATTCAGTCATCAAAAGAGACCTTACAAGACTGACTTGGTGAACCATAAGCTTCTTTATTAATGCTGATTGTGTGTATTACATTGATGCAGAATAGCTAAATGCATTTCTTCATTCAGTGATGGCATTTCGTCTTTCTATGTGATACCAACAAATCACTGGCGGATCCAGGGATGGGGGGGCACAGCCGGCCCATGCCCCCCCCCCCCCTTTTGAGAAGCAAAATTAAAATTTGTAAGGTAAAAATGACGTTAAAACAGAAGTGTGCCCCTCCCTTTTGAAAGTGAAGACTTTTTTTTTTTTGGGGGGGGGGGGCTTGTAAAAAATGTGCCCCCCCCCCCCCTTTGGAAAATCCTGGATCTGCCCCTGCAACAAATTGCCACTAAAGACAACCTACACTTGCAGGGGTGGCACCACTTTTGGAAGTGGAAACGATGATTAAAAAAAATTATTTACAAAATACAAAAGATGATAATGCCCCTCAGCACTTAAATTTCAAGATCTAAATAGGTTTCTGCATGTATTGCATGATTATACAAGAAAAACATGAATTGAAAATCAACATCTTCAGTCGATGAAGATGGATACTTACTTGTAGAGATCCTGTTTCTCACTCTGCAGTGTCTTGCACCTGTTCTCCATATTCAGCCTTGAACTCTTCTCACGGTCGGCTCGCCGTCTCATATCACGCAGAGCATGCTGAAACTGCATTACGGTTGCTGCATCTGATATTCAAACAAAAACAGGTTCAGTTGAGATTTTTTATTATTGTATCTTCTTTATTTCCAATCTTCTATTAAAAAAAATCATGTATTAGTATGTAAACTGGGGGGTGTTTCACAAAGATTTAAGTATGACTTAGAGGCGCACTTAAATGCCTAGCTGCGTGCGTTATAACAGGCATCACTGTACTGGTCAGATCATGCCAAGAGGACGCAGACTACTGCGTATTAATCAATAAGATTGCGCATTACATATCATATACCCGTTGGCATTTAAGTGTGACTCTAATTTATACTTAATCTTTGTGAAACACCCCCCTGGAATCAAGATATTTTGAAATCAGCGACGATACATTAACTGATGGAAACCCAATATTCTACAAAAACATCTCTTTTGCGCTAATTCTAAAGATAGAGCAAACAGTTCATCCATGATACATTGTTGTTAAACCTGTATAACTTGTCCTGTCATAAAAAAGAACACCTATTCTTGCAATAGACTAGATAAAATTTAGGAGAAATGTGAACTAAAGTAATTAATTGGTAAGTTACATATGTGTCGTCTCACAGACCTTGGTTGCATTGCCAATTGGAGGATCTCAATATTCAAATGCTCATAATTTGGTGATTATTCAATCAATCTTCCTCAAACTTTTATTGATCTGGGTTGTTTTTTTATTCTTCTTTTATTATATGAATTCAAATAGTTTAAATGAATTAACCCTCCTTCAAGAGTGAGTTTTAAGAGTGACAAATTAACGATTATGACTCTACACACCTAGAGTTGTATCCAGTGACCCCTGCGTTACGCCGGTGAGGGGTGCAATAGGGGTGGAGGCCAGGAGAGGTAGGGTGCCAAGCTGCCCCCCATCATCTGCTGTGGATCCATTGCCTTC